>NC_139684.1:72796148-72926184 GCF_964106915.1 Podarcis gaigeae
GTATCTCTCTAAAGGCCAGCGTAAATATCATGATCTAGTTTTACAGCTGTGAAGCAGTATAGCAGGTACTGTTAAGTTGTGTTAAGCTGTGTCAGAAATTGAGTATAGTATATAAAGAGCAGCGTTTACCTCTCTCAGTCCCCTGGTGAATAGGTCGATGGACGGGTCATACTTATAGAGTTAATGTAAGAGGAGTTTTTGTTTTGTAATTAAAGCCAAGCAAAAGATATTTTTGCGTTTCTTCATTGATTCCTGAACCAGCACGCTTTCTGCAGCACAATTAACCTGCTAAATACGCAACATCTTTCACCTAGATCAGTATTGTCTACGCTGACTGGTAACAGCCCTGCAGGGTTTCAGCCAAGGGACCTTCCCAGCCCAACCTACTAGCCACTTTCTGCATGCAAAGCAGATGCTTTTTTGCAGAGCTGTTGTCCTTCCCCATGGGCAACCCTTGCTCTTCCAGTTGTTGTCATACTGCAACTCCCATCATCCCCGACCTTTGGCCATCCTGGCTGGGGCTGATGGGAGTTGGAGTCCAGCAAACAGCTGGGAGGCTGCAGCCTTCCTTCCCCGATGTAAAGTATGCATTGGTTAAAATATATAGAGAGAGCCATTCACTTTCTATCTTGCATTAATCAAATTCATGATGCTACAGCCTTTTTAAATGTCTTTGTGGGTAGGGGTGGGGCTATTGGTTTGGTATGTCTTTGTTTTGGGTTTTTATCTTGTGTTTCATGCTGTGAACCACCCTGAACTCTGCAAATGAAGAGTGGCATACAGATAAATAATACAGATAAATAATAACGATGATGATGACGATGACACATTCCGTGTCTCTCCAGCATCACTTAAGAAAATGCTCGAAGTCAACGGCAGTAGCCCTGCAGATTTTTTTAAATGCAAAATTTAATGCAAAACTAACACAAACAATTTTTTTAAAAAAATGTAAGATGCAAAAGTGAAGCAACACTGGCAATCAAGCCATGAATTATCAAAATGGTTGAAACTGAGCATTGAAAGTTACACATAATGCTCCCTAGGGTAGGTATTAGTGGTAGTAGAAGTAATAATAATAATAAATTTATATACCACTTACATGCCATAATGACTTCTGAGCAGTTTTCAAGTGTGTGTGTGTGTGTGTGTGTGTGTGTGTGTGTCTTTAGCAGAAGAAGAATGGAACAGGTTCTTTAACATTTTTCGTAGGAAGTTTCAACCTTAAAGAAAATGTCTGCATAACTATGTATCAGTGGCGTCTTATCCCTTATAAATTTAGACAAAATTATAAAGTTAATATAAATGGAGATGTAGAAGAATTTAAGTGGGCATTATTAACATGTACTACTAGACATTCACTGAGATTAAATGTACAGTATTTGGAACACAGTATTGGGCATCATTCAGGAAATCACAAGGCACAAGGTAACGAGAACCCTAAAATGGTGCTTCTTTGTATAATGCAAATGGAAGCATTCAGAGGACAAGACGTTAAAGCAGAGCCAGGGATTATTATTATTTTCTGAGGTGGTAGCGAGTAGTTTGAAAGTGGTTTCACTTCCTGTGACAGGGTATACACACTTGTGTACACACATTGTTCCCATGTGGCTGGGTGATCACTCAGAGCCACTGCATGTGGAGCAAACAGTTGCCAGTTCTAGGCACCAATGCCAGGGGGAAAGCAGGAGGCTTTATCTTAAGAAATTTTCGGGAGAGATGTATAGCTCAGTGATAGATCACATGCTTTGCTTGCAGAAGGTCATGGGTTCAATCCCTGCCACCTGCAGTTCAATAGCATGAATTCACAAATGATGGGAAGGACTTCTGGCTGAAATCCTAAAGAGCTACTGCCAGTCAGAACAGACAAGCCTAGTATATTGCAGATGATGATGATGATGATGATGATGATGATGATGATGGTAATAACAACAACAACAATAATAATAATTAAATAAATAGATATAGATAGATAGATAGATAGATAGATAGATAGATATAGATAGATAGATGATAGATATTATTTATACCCTGCCCATCAGACTGAGTTGCTCCAGCAACTCTGGTTGGCTTCCTTTGTCTTTTTGTTGCCTCTCATCATAGAAGTTTGCAAATGATCTGCAAAGCCTGTGTGGTTAGGGGTCTTCTTCTTCTTCTTCTTCGGCGATCACTTGTAGCCGAGTAAGATTGTCTTCCATAAACATGGTTTTAACAGTGAGTCCGTAAGTGACTGTGGAGGCCAATTCTGGATCCACACATTCTTCCACAGTGGGTACATATGTTTCTGTGCGGGAGTTGATCATGGTGATGGTTTGCCAAGCGTGCCTTCCTCTTAGGGCGTTTCTCCTTTTTGTCCTGAGTTTGAGCGTCTTCAAAGCCCATGACCCCTTTGGTAAAGGCTCATAGGCCAGTGTTTCCCAGTTGTTGGTGTTTGTACTACATTTTTTTTAGATTTGCCTTGAGCGAGTCTTTGAACCTCTTTTATTGACCACCAGCATTACGCTTTCCAATTTTAAGTTCGGAATAGAGTAGTTGCTTTGGAAGATGATAATCAGGCATCCACACAACATGACCAGTCCAACGAAGTTGATGTTGAAGAATCATTGCTTTGGCACTGGTGATCTTTGCTTCTTCCAGTACACTGGCATTAAAGGGTAGCCTTGGGATGAATGTAGACACCATTTCTTTCAAGCCAGCTTTAACTTTTGTACCATTTCATGCAGCCGTATTCAGCCCTGACTGCTGTTTATCCTGCGGCCCTCCAGATATTTTTGGACTCCAACTCCCATCAGCCCCTTCTGGCACAGCCAATGGCTGAGGAGTGATAGGAATTGTAGGCCAGGAATACCGGGAGGGTCTCAACCTCCTCGTCCTTGCCCTACGAAAGAAAGCGTTTTCAAATGAAAGTCTGATGCCCTTACTTCTTTCTCTTTATTTCTCCCCTGCATCAAGATTTCATGGAAGATTACAAGAAGGTTTTCCAAGAGGAAGACTTCAGCGCTGTAGATTCCTGGTTTTTGCCAGAAAATGAGGCGAATCAGCCGCCGCCAAGTTGGACCGGTGGGAGTTACCTAGCTGAGCTTGAAGGGTTTGAGAAGGAAATGCCGTTCCATCACACGCCGGGCTTGAAAGGTAAATGATATCCCTGGGTGTGATCACTAAAGTATCCTGACCTTTGCATCAGCCACACTGGAAAGGCGTGGGAATCTGTGACCTTCCAGATGTTGATGGATCCCAAGGCCTCATCTGCACAATAGATTTAAAGCAGTATCATACCATGTAAACATTTTAAAATATATGTTGGAAGTCGCCCAGAGTGGCTGGGACAACCCAGTCAGGTGGGTGGGGTACAAATAATAATAATAATAATAATAATAATAATAATAATAATAATAATAATGGCATGGCTTCCTCTAAAGAATCCTGGGAACTGTAGTTTGTTACAGAGGCTGAGAGTTCTTAGAAGAACCTCTGTTCCTCTTACAGAGGTACACTTTCCAGAGTGGTTTAACAACTCATCCTTCTTCCTAGAGAACTCTGGAAACTGTAGCTCTTTGAAGGGAATAGGGGTCGCCTAACAACTCTCAGCATCCAAATGACAATTTCCAGAATTATTGGTCGGAAGCCATGTCTGTTCAGAGTGGTATGATACCGCTGCAAATGTGTACTGCGGATGGGGCCCGCATGTTGTAAGTTGCTTGGAGACCCTTTGGGCAGCAGCAAGCAACTAACAAGTCTAACATTTCTTTTCTAGGCTTCCCTGAGTACACAAATACGGTAATGGAATTGACACAGGTCTCCTCTACCTGCTTGGATTACAGTGCACTGTATGAAAGAGGTAAGTTATAGGCACTGGTGGAGGAAGAGGGGGGCGGGGGGAGCACACCGCCCCCAGCAGCGCGATCCCGGTGGGGTGCCATTGTGGCTGCCCCCCACCTGCGCAGGGCACTACACACCCGCAGGATGCATGCCATGCCCCCATGCCCCTGCAGGCGGTGTGCCACCCCCCGGGACGCGTGCCAGCCATGCCCCTGCCTGCTCTCCCCCCCCCCCGTGCCGGAGCATGAAGCTCCGCCACTGGTTATAGGCAGGAGGAAAGAGATGGCTCTATAGGCAATTTTAGGAAGTTTGGGACACATCAGAGCAGGGAGAGCCAGATGCCCTCCAGATGTTGAACTACAACTCCTATCAGCACCAGCAGACATTGACCAATGGTTAGGGATGGTGGGAGTTGGTCCAGGGATATCTGGCAGACCCCACATCAGCTATCTCTGCCTCGAGTCATTTCTGCCTCTGTGGTTCTGGGTTCAGACCAGATGGGCAAATGTTTCATTTCTATACATTACAAAATAATCAAAGCATCTTACTGTAATAAACACACACACACACACACACACACACACACAAAGAAACAAACAACAAAACAATAAGGGTGCCATAAGAGTCACCCATTGATTACAACAGTGACCAGACGTTTAGGCAACAAGAGGCAAAGGCTTTAAGAGTTCAGCAGATTGTAAGATGGCAATTACTGTTCAAAAGCTGGCTTGAAATTATTTTTTAAAAAGGACATTGGCATCTGCTGGCAGATGGGCAAACAAAGAGGGAACCTGGCAAATTTCCAGAGTCCTGAAATCTTGGTACATACAACAAGGGAGCTTGTTTTATGCGTCCAGGTATGTTGTACAGTGGTACCTGGGGTTACAAACACCTCAGGTTACAAACTCCCCTAACCTGGAAGTAGTACCTCGGGTTAAGAACTTTACCTCAGGATGAGAACAGAAATCGCGCAGCGGCTGCACGGCGGCAGCAGGAGGCCCCATTAGCTAAAGTGGTACCTCAGGTTAAGAACAGTTTCAGGTTAAGAACGGACCTCCGGAACGAATTAAGTACTTAACCCGAGGTACCACTGTATATGGAGTTAGTTTTTCTCTGCATGCTATGGGATTGTTTGCTTCACATTGTCCCAGATCCTGGCTGTAGGTGCAAAACAGGAAATGGGATCCTCCAGAGGATATTGGCCTGCAACTCCCATCCACTCTGGCCAGTGGCCAACAGTATTGAGAGGCCACACCTGGAGGTCCAGAGCTCCTTGGTGTGAGGTAAGAAAAGTGGTCAGAAAGTGGTTGCCCCTCCTGTTGATGTTTCTTTCTCCTTCAATCGCCTTCAGATTCTAGGCTTGCCTATCAGGACAGCAGCCCCACGAGTCTGCAAGGCTCCCCGTATGTTAGCCCTGCGCCTCAGGCCTTGTCTTCTCCTCTATGCCGCTGCTCCCCTGAAGAGCAACGGCCCTCACCTCAGCCTCTACTCGGAAGTCAACTGGAACAGCAAGAGCCAGGTAGGCATACCAGGCTGTTGGCTTCATGCACTGACACTGGGCATCTCAGAAACCCATCAGCCTGGCCATTGTGGGATCCTGAACTAGGTGGATGATGTTTGGTCTGATCCTGCAAGGCAATTCTAGTCTGTATGTGCTGAAAGAAGCGTGGAAGCAGAGGATTCCAGAGGACGGAAAGCAGAATCTTGCAGGCTCATTAAACAGTTTGCACTGTCTGCGTCAATGTAAGGATGAAAGAAGACCTGCTGGATCCGGCCAGTAGCCCATCCTGTTTTCTCAATGGCCAAGCAGATGCTGATGGGAAGCCGGAAAGCAGGATCTGAGCGCAAAGCACTCTCCTCTCTGATTCCCAGCAACCACTGATATGTAATACAGTGGTACCTTGGGTTACGTACGCTTCAGGTTACAGACTCTGCTAACCCAGAAATAGTGCTTCAGGTTAAGAACTTTGCTTCAGGATGAGAACAGAAATCACACGATGGTGGCGCGGCAGCAGTGGGAGGCCCCATTAGCTAAAGTGGTGCTTCAGGTTAAGAACAGTTTCAAGTTAAGTACGGGCCTCTGGAACGAATTAAGTACTTAACCCAAGGTACCAGTGTATTCTGATAGCGGAAGGAGAACACACAGTAGCTATTGTAGCCAAGACTAGTCCTACACAGAGGAGAACCCATTGAAATTAATGGATGTGATTTAGTTTCCATTCATTTTGACGTGTCTGCTTTGAATAGAGCTGGATATAAGCACACTGCTTCTCTAGTTCAGTGTGGTTCACTTCACCTAGCCCAATATTACTCTGATTTGGAAGTGTTCCTGCAGAATCACAGGTAGATGCCTTCCCTATTACCTGCTACCTGATCAATTTAACTGGAGATGTAAACTTGGGACCTTCTACATGCAAAGCAGATGCTATGGCCCATTCCTAAATCAGAGGAGGACCAAAGGTAGAGTCACAATGTCTGTAGCCAGGATTTTTGTTGTGGTGGTGGTGGAGGCAGGCTTTTGTTAGGGGTGCAGAACCTCAGATTGGTATTGATTTTTAATGATTTAAGGGGGCAGCTTCCTGCCTGCCTTCTCCCCTTGGCTACACCCATGCACAGAAACCCTAACCCATGTTGAGCCCTTCACAAACCTCCATGACTTTATCAGGCATCTTCCACATGCTTCCCAGTCTACCCTCACAGTCCTCTTCTTCCATAATTTCCCCTCTAGAACAAGATTTATTGGGGGTTGTGACATCCCATGATTGGAGAAAGACATCTGGCCCAGCTGTCTTCAGCCAACCGATCCCCTTGGAATGCGATTCATGTCGGTGTGGCCCTCCGGTCAGAACCCAGAGGAAAAAGGAGTCAAGGGACTGGGCAGAGGCCAATGTCACCAACTTGTCCCATAGGGAACGGACAGGTAAGAGTCTGGAAAGATTTCTGCCCTTCCCATCAATACTAGAAACCAGAGACAGGGCCTTTTTGGAGGCTGTTCCATAGCTTTCAAACTATTGGAAAAGTCTATCAAGGTCAGGGGTC
Organism: Podarcis gaigeae; assembly: GCF_964106915.1. Taxonomy (NCBI): domain Eukaryota; kingdom Metazoa; phylum Chordata; class Lepidosauria; order Squamata; family Lacertidae; genus Podarcis; species Podarcis gaigeae. The sequence continues at coordinate 72,803,004 of NC_139684.1, forward strand.
AGCAAACTTTTTCAGCAGGGGGCCGGTCCACTGTCCCTCAGGCCTTGTGGGAGGGGAGGGGCTGGGCTATATTTTGGGAGGGGAAATGAACGAATTCCTATGCCCCACAAATAACACAGAGATGCATTTTGAATAAAAGGACACATTCTACTCATGTAAAAACACACTGATTCCCGGACCGTCCGCGGGCCAGATTTAGAAGGCGATTGGGCCGGATCCGGCCCCTGGGCCTTAGTTTGCCTACCCATGGTCAAGGTCCTCCTCTTTTGGCTTGCAGAGGTCTTCAAAAGGTTGCTGCATTGCTGAAGGCTTTTTTGTGTGCATGACTCTAAAACCTGGGGGGGGGGGGCCCAGAATCAGCAGATTTAAATCTGCTCCCTTCAATTTATTCAGCTTGATGTGCTGCTACCTGTGTGATTCCAGCAACAGCTTTTATTGTTATGCTTGTAACTTTGATTTAATCTTGTAAACCGCTTCCAACGATTCCCAGAAAAACACTGTGTAAATCTGGGTCTGGCAATGGGACGCCAGCAGGCACAAGTAGACAGCAACCAGGCCGCTACTGGTTTAAAACAATCAAGCGGTCTAAAAATTTCAATAAATAAATAAATAAATAAATAAATAAATAAATAAATAAATAAAGCAAGCTGCCACTGCTGTCCCCTCCCCAACTTCCCTCTCCCTGCTGGGAAGACCTTTCCCCACCAAAATCACCACCACCCAGCCCTAACAGTAATCACAGATTATGGGGCGCTATACTTGCCTTGCCTCGGGGCACTGGCAACCCACGCTATGCCACTGGCTCCGTTGAAGCCCTTCATACCACCAACAACTCCTTGCTTCTCTTTCCTGGACAGGTTCCGGTCCCATCCAGCTGTGGCGTTTCCTATTGGAGCTGCTCCAAGATGGCTCCTGCCAGGCCTTCATCCGCTGGACGGGGAATGACTGGGAGTTCAAACTCTGTGACCCCCACGAGGTGAGGCTCGTATGTGAATGGAAGGAGTGGCACTTAACCCACAAGTGGGAAAGCTCCCCCCATGCCCTTCCCATCAACAGAGGAGTACCAAGGCTCCCTTGAACCCTTGGCAAGGAGAGCATGTGGATGGGCTGGCAGGATCCGAGCCAGAGTGGTGTGATTTTTACACCCCCTTGGTGGGGGCCAACCTCACCAACCCTAACCATCAATACAGGGAACCAGAGGGGCATGGAGAAAAGACCTTTGCGGTGCAAATCGGGGTTTTAGATGTATGCTTAAGAATCAAAATGTGTGAACAGGATCAACATCAGTTTGAAAACCTGTGTATCGTACAGGAATGGGAGATAGGGTTCATAGAAGGGACCCCAAGGGTCATCCAGTCCACCCCTTGCAAATGCAGGAATTTCAGCTAAAGCATTCAGGACAGGTAGCCCCCCAAACTTTGCTTACAAGCCTTCAAGAAAGGAGAGCCCCCCACCTCCCGAGGGAGACCATTCCACGGCTGAACAGCTCTTGCTGTCAGAAAGTTCTTCTTGATGTCTAGTCAAAATCTCCTTTCTTATAACTTGAAGCCATTGGTTCGAGTCCTACCCTCGAGCAGGAGAAAATAGCTATGCCCTCACCTCACTACACCACAGGGGAGCAATCTGTGGGTCTCCAGCTGTTGTCAGCTGTATGGAAAGTAGATGCCATCATCTCACTAGGCGGCCTTTGCCAACCGGGTGCCTTCCAGCTACTTCAGACTATGTGCTGGTTGGAGAGTTGATGGAATTGTATTCCAAATCAGCTAGAAGGTTCAGGTTGCTCAAGGCTGCTGTAGCACAACACGTTCAGCTGCAAACTCAACATGCAACAGGTCTCTGGCTCTTGTGATCTTTACGCTGACACAGTGCTTGGGGGCTACCTTCCATCCCATTCTTCTTTCTCAACTATGGGCAGGTGGCGAGGCGCTGGGGCAAGAGGAAGAACAAACCCCGCATGACCTACGAGAAACTCAGCCGCGGCTTGCGCTACTACTATCACAAGAACATCATTCACAAGACCAGCGGACAGCGCTACGTGTACCGTTTTGTCTGCGACATCCAGGGCCCGATGGGTGAACTAGCTGAGAAATTGAACAGCTAGAAAGGCCTAGTATTGTTGTCGTCGTCAAGCCCCTGGGCCTGCCCTCTGCCAACACCAGGAAGGAAACAAGGAGGAAGGTGCTAGTGGGGACATTGCCAGCTCCTTTAAGACTTTGCTTAAGAGCTAAGTGGACAGCAAGGCTGGCACAAGGTTGGTGCTTCCGAAAATAGGACATTTTCTGCTGCTGCTGTTTGCAGGCTAGCTAGAGTCTGTTTGCCAAAGGTATGTCCATTGAAGCAGGTTTCACTCTTGCGGGGGCCCAATTAGTGCCATTGCCTTCCGTTAAGAGTTTGGGTGTAATCCTTGATGTCTCCCTTTCCATGGAGGCGCAGGTTACAACAGCCAAGTCGACATTTTTCCATCTTCGCCGCATCAAGCAGTTGGTCCCTTACCTTTCCCACCCCGACCTGGCCACAGTGATCCATGCGATGGTCACCTCCAGGCTTGACTACTGTAATTCGCTCTATGCGGGGCTGCCCTTGAAGCTGTCCCAGAAAGTCCAGCGAGTGCAGAATGCTGCAGCGAGGCTCCTCACAGGGGAGCATATTCACCCAGTGCTTTTCCAGCTGCATTGGCTCCCGGTGGAGTACAGGGTCAGATTTAAAGTGCTGGTTTTGACCTTTAAAGCCCTTCATGGCCTAGGACCCTAGTACCTATGGGACCGCCTATCCTGGTATGCCCCACGGAGGACCTTAAGGTTCACATATAGCAACACCCTAGAGGTCCCGTTCCCTAAGGAAGTTAGATTAGCCTCAACCAGAGCCAGGCCTTCTCAACACTGGCTCCGGCCTGGTGGAACGCTCTGTCTCATAAGACCAGGGCCCTGCGGGATCTGATTTCTTTCCGCAGGGCCTGTAAGACAGAGTTGTTCTACCTGGCCTTTGGCTTAGAATCAGTTTGATTCCCTCCCCTCTTTCTTTTTCCTTTTTCCTCCTATGAAGAGACTGCATCCTTATGTTTTAATGTTGTACCTTAATCTTTTAAATTGTATTTTAATCAACTTGTTTTTATTATTGGTTGTTAGCTACCCTGAGCCCGGTCTTGGCTGGGGAGGGCAGGGTATATATATATATAAAAAATATTATTAATTATTATTTGACAAAGTGAGAGTTTATGCTTTTTGCTCCCCACTCATGGAGCAGGGAACAACAAAGACGAAGATTTGGTCAGAAGCAGAAAATACCTGGGCATTTAGTTGGAACAAAATAGAGCAGGGTGGGAAGAGTATGCAATTCCTTGGTGTCTCTCTCCTCCGTCATCCCCATGCCTCATTTGCTGAATATTTTACCAATTATACATACAGTATTCATAATATGCAGAGAATTTTCTTTGCCTTCCTCCCTTGGGTCAGTGGCTAGGTTGTAAGCCACTTGGGGCAGAGGAACCGTCATTCCAGAATTTGTAAAGCACCATGTACCGTAGTAGTATGAAAATAAAACAAACGAACAAACCCAAAGTGTAATTTTTAGGTGGGTGAAAATATCTCTCTCGCAGGGGCCATGGCTGAAAGGAAGCAGCAAAATTTTAGCAGCTTTTCAAAAAACCACGCACCATGAATCTAAGTACAGTTACAGTTCCTCATCGTGTTTGGTCATTTAACATGCACGGGATTACAGTGCAATTGACAAGTCTAATTGGTCAGTTTATATGTCTGGGAAATGGTGAAAATATCCTTTCACCTGCACTGCAATTCAAGGTAGACCCAGAGCCATCTTTGATGATGTAAATTACTTCCTTGCTGTTAATAAAGGAATCAAGAGACTGCTGGTAGGTTAAGCAACACAAACCCTTTTCAGTGCTAAACCATGCTGCCTTTAAAAAGGCAGCCACTTTGCTTTGCAGATGTTCCAATGTGGTTTCCCTTTTTGCTGTGAGATGGTAGAACTTCTGTTTTCTGAATGTCCACCTGGCCTGTGGAGCACCACAAACCTTAGCCTTACTTCAGGTGGGTGGGGTGGGGGTTGACCAGTGGCCCACAAGTTGTTGCTAGACAACAACTCCCACTATCCCTGCCTGGGGCTGATGGGAGTCTGAGTCCCAACATCTGCAAGGCCACAGACCCCCTATCCCCAGCCTTAGATGAAACCCTGCTTTCTTGGGAAGAAGCAACAAACCAATGAAGGATCCTGCCAGGTGTACAAGTAGGAACTGCTGCCAAAATCGCAGGGCAGCAGCACGTATTGCAGAAGTATTGCAGAAATGGCTGAGCCAGGCCACAGAAGGATGAGAGCAAGTCCCACCCCGACTGAGATTTCATGGCATTTTGATTCAGTCCAAAGAACTGGAAAATATGAAGGCGCATTTTGATGCAGTAAGATTTATTCCAAAGAATTAGAAAATATGAAGGCACATTCTACTTATCAAATCTTAACTTACAGCAAGAAAGGATGCTGGGGTGTGTGTGTGTGTGTGTGTGTGTGTGTGTGTGTGTGTGAAAGAGAGAGAGAGAGAGAGACAGACAGACAGACCGCTCTTAGGTTCCTCCCCATAGCAACCTGACCTATGCTGGGCCCCTTCAGTAATGAGTGCAGATAGGCTTAGATACCTATATTCCAGCAAGTGGCATGTGTGTGTGCCATTTTGACACGAATGCCCAGCCCTCTCCCACACTGGTCTCAGACCCAGCTCTGCTGCTGGTGTTGCTGCTGCTGCTGCTGCTTCTGTTGCAGAGCTCTGGCAGCAAGGGTCCAGCGCTCCAGCCACTGCTGCAGGGTGAAGCCAAGGCGGCGCTCGGTGGGGAGTACAAACTGCGCGGGTTGCTCCCACCTGGAAGAAGGAAAACAGAGAGGGTGTTTCAGAGTGGCAGCTGGGCTAGCTTTTTGCAGGACCCCCCACCTCACCCCCCAAAAAAACCCAAGAACCTCAGAGCTGATGGGTCCTGTGCACCAATTTCTTTCTCTTTTTAAGGGTGAAGGCAGAAATCCCTGTCAACTAGGGCTCCTTCAGACTCTGGGGTTTATTTTGCAGGTGCATCCTTAAAACATCAATGACTTCCCTTGTCTTTCCATGGTTCATTTTACATATCATAAATCCCTGCACATTTTACAAAAGCTATACTATTCAGTATTCCATTATTACATCCATCAAAACATATATTCAATAAATGTTTTCCAATCTTCTCTAAACATATGTTCGTCGTCTTCTCTTATTCTATATGTTAAGTCTGCAAGCTGTGAATATTCTGTCAACTTCAGTTGCCATTCTTCTTTCGTTGGGGCCTCGCTCGTTTTCCATTTTTGGGCTAATAAAACACGGGCCGCGGTAGTAGCATACATAAATAACTTTTTCTTAATACCTGGGAATTTCAGTCTAAATTATCCCCAACAGAAAGGAGTCTGGTTTTGGGGGGGAAAGTACTTTTAAACATTTTTTTCAATTAATTATGGATCATTTCCCAATTCTCTTTTACCCTCTTACAAGTCCACCACAGATGAAAGAATGTTCCCTCTATTTGCATCTCCAGCACTTGTCTGATTCTGCCTTATACATCTTAGCAAGCCTACTCGGAGTTAAATACCATCTGTAAATCATTGTCAAGTAGGTCTCCTTCAAACAATAACATGCTGTGAACTTCAAATCACTTTTCCAGAGGTTTTCTCAGAGGTTAAAATCTATATTGTGTCCTAAATCTATTGCCCAGTATCCACACATTATTCCTCATGGATGATGGGATCCATGTTTGAGTAAGGCTGCTCTAACCCAAAGGTCTAGGGATGCGGGTGGCGCTGTGGGTTAAACCACAGAGCCTAGGACTTGCCAGTCAGAAGGTCGGTGGTTCGAATCCCGGTGACGGGGTGAGCTCACGTTGCTCGGTCCCTGCTCCTGCCAACCTAGCAGTTCGAAAGCACGTCAAAGTGCAAGTAGATAAATAGGTACCACTCAGGCAGGAAGGTAAACGGCGTTTCCGTGCGCTGCTCTGGTTCGCCAGAAGCAGCTTAGTCATGCTGGCCACGTGACCTGGAAGCTCCCTCGGCCAATAAAGCGAGATGAGCACCGCAACCCCAGAGTCGGCCATGACTGGACCTAATGGTCAGGGGTCCCTTTACCTTTAACCCAAACGTAGATTGCCATGTTGAGTCCATTATCTCCCATCAGCCCCCCAAGCAGCATGGGCAACAGCCAGGGATGATGGGAGTTGTGGTCCCAACTGCATCTGGAAGGGACTAGGCTCAGGAATATATCCCACAATGCCTTGCCAACCTCCCTCCACTTACCAGGCGTCCACAACAGCCTGTACCTCCTGCCAACGCTCAATACGACACCGGCACTGATCCGTCATGCGCTGGATCCGGGGCAGCAGCTCCCGGACCTGCTCCTCATCATGGCTCTGCACCTCCCGCACAAGAGCTGGGGAGGGGGGGGAGAGGGAGATTTGCGAAGAACTCGCTGAGTATCAAGCAGTAACTATTGTGGGTGGCCTAGGGGTTAGTCCACATCATACGCAAAAATGGAAACTAAAAATGCATTTTTGAAATTGTATGGTAGGATGGTAGCAACTCCCTGCTTGCACCAATGAAGCCTAGCACAGAACGGAAGGAAGTGTATTCCTGGAGTTAGCCTAAGACAGAGGATTTCAACCTTTTTGAGTCCAATCACATTCCTTCTGCTGCTCCTCTGTAGGGAAATATGCTCTGAGCCTCAGAAATCCAGCTATGTCACCCCTTGTCTGCAGAGGCGGTAGCCCGTCACCCCTTTTTGAAACCCCTCCCTTGTGGAGTGTTCCCTCAGCCTCCTCTCCCCTCTCCTTGAGAGTCCTCCGGGCACCGAAGTAGCCCCTGTTGTTTGCAGCACCCCAGGGGTGCCACGGCACACTGGTTGAAAACCACTGGCATATAAGGTATTTTCCAGTGTTCCTGAGAAAGAACATTGATGGGGATTGGTTGAGCCATTGGTGGAGGGCCACAGGTGAGGAAACTAGGCCTATTCCAGTGTTTTGGCTGGGCAGGAACTCCAATAATGCCTCTTGCTTGAATGCAGAATACAGAGGGGGCGTGTGTGTGTGTGTTTGTGTGTGTGCAGAAACCAGCCTATTGTACAAGGGATAACATTCACACCTGTTGCTCCACCCACTTGTGCTTCTGGCCCCGCCCACAACTGGCACATGGCCTTCAAAAGCTTGCCTAGAAAGGAATGTGGCCCTCAGGCTGTAGGAAAAAACACCTCCCCCTTTCTTTCAGGAAGTGGATATTCCCAGCCCTAACTGAAGGTGCTGGGGACTGAAGCTGGGACCTTTACATGGGAAGCAGATGCTTCACCCACAACCCTTCTCCAAGACGTGCCACGCTAAGGCCGACTCACCCTGCGCATCTGGCTCTGGGGAGTTATCCAGCTGGCGCTGCAGGCTTCCCAGCGCCCTCTGCTTTGAGCCAAGTTGGGCACGCAGGAGCACGAGCATCTTCTTCAGCTCTGTGGTGTGCACAAGCAGCTCCTCTGGGGCCTGGAGACAGAGAGGAATGATGGAGCACAGGGCACAGCAGACATCAACACAAGATGCTGGAGAGCAACACGGGAAGGCCTCCCATTTTAGAAAAACCTATCTAGGGCAGATTTTAGACCACTGGTAAAGGTTCTGAGTTAAGGGTACCGAGTCATTTTGACAAGTAGCAGCCCTATTTAAAATAAAGCTTCATGTTTAATTTCCAGCTATTTCACCCAAGAAACAGACGTTTCGTTTGATGTGGCAATGAACTGCATTTTGTTCTCTTGATACGGGTGACGGATATGGCTGGGCAATATAGTGATATATTGCCCAAAACCAGTTTGAAGTCAAAACCGGTATGATATCAGTTTCACAATTTTTGACCTGGCAATATATTGCAAACCATGATGAGATTTTTGCATAATGCACACACAATGTGGGGAGAAACTGTGAAGCCAGCCAATGCCTCTACATCATTTCAGACATTGTGACATATCAGTATATCGCAATGTTTAGCAAGTGATCTGTCATGATGTTGAAAACCAGTTATCGCCCAACCCTAGCGATGGACTAATCCAACAAAATCCTGTCCTGTTCTATAAAGTAAAAAGGTAAAGGTAAAGGGACCCCTGACCATTAGGTCCAGTCTTGGCCGACTCTGGGGTTGCGGAGCTCATCTCGCTTTATTGGCTGAGGGAGCCGGCGTACAGCTTCCGGGTCATGTGGCCAGCATGACTAAGCCACTTCTGGCACACGGAAACACCGTTTACCTTCCTGCCTGAGTGGTACCTATTTATCTACTTGCACTTTGATGTGATTTCGAACTGCTAGGTTGGCAGGAACAGGGACCGAGCAACGGGAGCTCACCCTGAACGGGGATTCGAACTGCCTACCTTCTGATCAGCAAGTCCTAGGCTCTGTGGTTTAACCCACAGCGCCACCAGCATTCTATAAACTAGGGCATACCTAAAGGTGCATACAGAATACAAATGCACACTTCACGGAACTGGGGTCGCCCAGAGCTCTCTGCTTTCACAGACAGGCCATGGAAATTATGTCAGCTTCTGCATAAAATGTGAAGCCGCTAGAACACATTTTTTCTTGCTAGAAAAGGAGCCTGCAAAAAAGGCTGTGCGGGATCCCAGGAACATGGGGAAGCCACCTTGCACCAGGCCAGGCTATTTGTCCATGAAGTATGACTCCCACCACCTGTTTCCTGATCCTTTTAACCTAGAGACAGCTAACCTGAGGCCCTCCAGAAGCTACTGGACTACAGCTCCCACCATCCCTGACCTCTTGGCCATGGGGGCTGGGGATGATGGGAGTAGCAGTCTAGGAAAAGCTGGAGTGTCACAGGTGAGTGCCTGCTGTCCTGCTATAAACAAAAAGGTGAGCTCAGGACTTCCTGCATGGGCTCTACCACTGGGCTATTGTGGGGAGGTGAGGGGGGGGGGAAGAAAAAGTTATTTCAAGTGATCCAGCCCAGTTAGCTTCCTCCCCCCACCCCACCTAGATATAAACCAAGCCCGCAGCAGAGAGGCACTCACCTTGTAAAGAGGGAAGGCAACTCCCTGGCACACATTGAGGAAGGGCTGGTACACGGCTGGCGCTGTTCGGCTCAGGCGGTGGATAGAAAGCTCATGGGCGGGGATTCGCTGAGACCTGAAATATTTTTTGGGGTGTGTGTGTGTGTCAGAAAGAAGGGCTCATGATTTCCCCTCCACCCCACACCTTGTCTTCAAATCAAAGATGGAGGATGCATTCTGATCCCAACGCGCACACAAATGTGTGTGCTTGCTTGAGGTATGAACATGGGCCCAGTCTGCGCTATACATTTAAAGCAGTATCATACCACTTTACGGCTTCCCCCAAAGAATCCTGGGAAATGTAAAGGCCAGCAAGAGCTGTTAGGAGAGCCCTTTGCTCCGCACAGAGTCACAATTCCCAGAGTTCCCCGATTGTTAAACCACTCTGGGAATTGTACCTCTGGCAGGAGAATAAGGGACTCCCAAGAAACTCTTGGCACCCTTTACATTTCCCAGGATTCTCTGGGGGAAGGCATGACAATTTAAAGTGGCCATGGGATACACACAGCTCTAAGCGCAGTCAGGCTTAAAATATAAATTAACCACCCTCCAGATTACGCATCAGAGAAGGACAAGACTCGGAACCCATATCAATCTCATTTGAATACAGTTTAACTATTTGTACTTGTTTCGGCCAATATATTCCGGTTTTGATCATCGCAGGAGGAGCCAGGACCAATTAACCATCCGCCTCCAACCAGCAAAAGTCTTTAGCAGCCTTGCCCACCCTGCTGTCTCAACTCTAGCATGGTCCATGGTCAGTTGCAGTTCAACAGCATCTGGGGAGCACCTGGATCAGGGAAGCATACTCTTACATGCAGCCAGCTCTCCAGCTTCAATGATTTCGGAAGGCATGGCCAAAGCGTGACTTTGCTCTTTTAAAAATGAGAAACTTAGAAGTAGGTATCTCGCTGCCCAATGTGGGGCTCTCCTGTTTCTAGAGCCACAGTGTTGCTCATCCATGGGGAGGGGAGCAGGAGGACTCACGCAGGGAGATTGCGGCGCAGCAGGCAAGGCAGAGCGATGGTCCCAAACTGCCGAACCTCGCGGTCCACCCTATCCTCCAGTTGCTCTGCTGCTTCCTTCACCAATTGCTCTTGAGGCAGCAGTTTCTTTTCTATGAAGTCTTGGATCTGATGGAGAGACATAAAAGAAAAGCCAGCATGGTCACAAAGGTGCCACGTAAGCACAGTACCTCTGCTTCCAGGTGCAGAACATGGAATCTCAGGTCTCCTCGCTGCACTTTTTAGAAGATTTATTTTGAAAGTTTCTAGTCCTCAACGTTGCAGAACCCCACTTGGGTCAGGAACAACTCTAGTGGCAGTATGTCTGGAGGCGGTTGGATGGATGGCGGCTAACGGATTGAGGTTGAATCCTGACAAGACAGAAGTACTGTTTTTGGGGAGACAGGGGGAGAGCAGGTGTGGAGGACTCCCTGGTCCTGAATGGGATAACTGTGCTCCTGAAGGACCAGTTGCACAGCCTGGGAGTCATTTTGGACTCACAGCTGTCCATGGAGGTGCAGGTCAATTCTATGTCCAGGGCAGCTGCCTACCAGCTCCATCAGGTAATCAGGCTGAGACTGTCTCGCCAGAGTGGTGCATGTTCTGGTTATCTCCCACTTGGACTACTGCAACGTTTGAGGGTGGGATATAAATAAAAAATATTATTATTATTATTTCCCGACTTCTAAGCAACAGATTCTGGCACATTGCCACCCCGGGCCATAAATATATCCGTGTAGAGGTGAAAGGGAGCCTCAGATCTTGCCTCTGCCTGGTCCTTGCGAAGCTGTGATTTAAGATACGACGTTCCCTTGATGAGTGCCCGGATGTGCTGCTGTTTCTCATTCTGTAGGAAGGAGGCAGAGAAGGGAGATTAAGGTGCTACTTTTCAACAGACTGCACAAAGCACCCCCTTCCCCAAAGCCTCTCCTAATGGCAGAGGCACACACACACACGGCCACATTCACATCATCCAGTAAAAGCAGTATGGCACCACTTCAGTCACAGCTTCCCCCAAAGCATTCTGGAAGCTGAAGTTTGTTAAGGGGCTGGGAGTTGTCAGGAGACCCTCGCAGAGCTAAAATTCCCAGAGTGGTTTAACACACCAATCCACTTCACAGGGCACTCTGAAAAGGGAAAGAGGGGGCTTTCAACAACCTCCTCCAATATAGCACCTGCCAGATGTTGCCAGAGGCACCACCAACCAATCAACATGGCCTGTGGCCAGGGATGACGGGTATTGTAGTCCATTATATTTAAGCGGAGGGATGGGGGAGGGGGAGAGAGAAACAAGATTGGCTCTTCCTAACCTAGAAGTTGACATCCTTCTGTATAATCAGCCCTGTTTAAGGAAGCTTTTAATGTTTGATGCATTACTGCATTTTAATATTTTGTTGAAAGCCACACAGAGAGGCTGGGGAAGCCCAGCCAGATGGGCGGGGTATAAATAATAAATTATTATTATTTATTCACATCCTGCTTACATGCCAAAATGGCTTCTAAGCAGTATTGTCTCAAGGCTTTTGACCCTACGTCTCAGATTCTCTGGATCTATTGCTGGGATAGCTCAGTTGGTAGAGAATGCCGGCTGTTCATCTCAGGGTCATGAGTTCAAGCCCCACATTGGGCAAGAGATTCCTGCATGGCGGGGGGTGGGGGTGGGACTAGATGACCCTGGGGGTCCCCTTCCAACTCCACACACCTATGATCCCGAGACCCACACAAATCTCCCCCCCTCAAATATTTATCCTCCCTTCCACCCACTCACCACCAGGTGGCGGAAGTCCAGGATGCTCTGGCGTTTAGCTTGCACAGCCTGCAGTTCCTGGTGCCGGGTCCTCACCGCCTCTTCCAGCTCCCGGCAGCCCTGCAGAAGTCCGTCTCTGTATCCCCTCAACCGCACGGCCCGGAGCTCCAGCTCAAACGCAGCTCTGGGATGGGAGGCAGCATGAAAAAAAGGGGGAAGAGAATCCCCGACACGTGTCTGTTCACACAGTGCACTTATTTCATTTATGGGTGTCTCCCCGTTTGCTTCCACTGCCCTTATTTTTATTCAACACCCCCCAATTGCACCCAAGGCTACTACTGCCCCCCTGGATCGTTCCAGCATACCGCCCCCTCCTCAGAAGAGCTTGGATTTGCTATCCCGCTTTATCACTACCCTAAGGAGTCTCAAAGTGGCTAACATCCTCCTTTCCCTTCCTGCCCCACAACAAACACTCTGTGAGGTGAGTGAGGCTGAGAGACTTCAGAGAAGTGTGACTGGCCCAAGGTCACCCAGCAGCTGCATGTGGAGGAGCGGAGACGCGAACCCGGTTCACCAGATTACGAGTCTACCGCTCTTAACCGCTACACCACGCTGGCTCCCTACCCACGCTACCCAGGGGCTGGTATCACCCACTTTAGTAAACACTGGCGAGATGCAAGGTTCCATTGCTGCTCATGGTCTCCCCTAAAGGAACCGCAAGTGAAAGATCCATCTTCTCACCTGGCCAGGATAGAGCGCTCCGAGTCATCAGACAGCAGGCTATGCATCTCCTGGACGACAGCTTCCAGCCGAGCCAAGAGGCTCCTCTCCTGGGCGTTTAAAGGGATCTGCTCCACACAAAGCATCTCGCACTTGCTCCAGCCCTCCTGCCCACCAGGTGAGAAAGAAGGAAAGCAAAGACTATGAGCACCCCCTTTTTTTGGCACCCAACTCCTATGGAAAATGACAGTGCTGACAAAGATGGACCTGAACTGAACTAGATGGACCAAAGGTCTGACTCAGTAGAAGGCAGCTAATAAATAATAATAATAATTTCTTTATATGCCACCCACCTGCCTGGGTTGCCCCAACCACTCTGGGTGGCTTCCAACAAATTAAAATACAGTAAGACATCACACATTAAAAACTGCCCTATACAGGGCTGTCTTTCAGATGTCTTCTAAAAGAGAGTTGCTTATTTCCTTGACATCTGATGGGAGGGCGTTCCACAGGGTGGGTGCCACTGCCAAGAAAGCCCTCTGCCTGGTTGCCTGTAACTTGGCCTCTCGCAGTGAGGGAACCTCCAGAAGGCCCTTGGAGCTGGACCTCAGCGTCCGGGCAGAACGATGGGGGTGGAGACACTCCTTCAGGTATACTGGGTCAAGGCCATTTAGGGCTTTAAAGTCAGCACCAGCTCTTTGAATAATGTCAGAAACATAGCTTCCAATGTCCTTATCACCAGATCCGCTTTAAATCCTGCTGCCCAAAATAATTTGGAGAGATCAATTATACACTTCCAAGGAAACAAGTTTTCAGATAACTGGTGTCTTTAGTTAGCTCTCTCAGAATTCACACAAGAGTGAATATGGGCAGCACAAGCACCTTCAAGCAGTGAAGAACTGAATGTATGAACTGGCCGAAGTAAAAGCTGCATTGGAAATGACACTCATTCAGAAACTCAGACAAGGTAGGTGTTTGACAGCCCTATTCACGAGAGATGAAACAGACCATGTGTGAACCATAGCTATACATTCAGCCACAAGGGAGCGCCAAGGGCCGTCACCTGGATGAGGGTCCGGACAGAGGGCAGGTCATTCATTGGCTCTGAGACATCCTCCAGGTGGGCATTATCATAGCGAAACCTGAGCATGGGGCAGAAAGGAGAGAACTGTAGACCCCAAAGTGCCTCATCAGATACCGAGGGGAAGACTCTGACTTTGAGCGATTGCTTGACATTGTGCGTTTCCCTCCACCCCCACCACTTCCCCCGAGCCTTGATGGACTTACTGGTGCCAAAGAACAGCGATGCTTCCATAAAAAATAGCTGGTTTGGGGCCAGCCAGGTTAAGTTCCCCACAGAGAAACATTGCGGGTAATTGAAACGGGAGCCAGTGAAGAACCTCAAACCTCCTCCCCAGTCCATGCCTCCTCTCCCTAGGTCACAACCTTCCCTGGCCGTGGCTCATTATTATTATTATTATTTAGTAATTAATTAAATTTGCATACTGTCCTATACACTCCAGGTCTCAGGGCAGTTCATGAAATAAACATCACAATATAAAAAAGCAGAAAATACATAATGAAAACAAAAACAAAGACAACCCAATAATCCCGCCTTCCACGGCACTGGCTGTCAATCAGTGGCTGTCTGATTAAAGAGGAACATTTTTGCCTGGCGCCTAAATGAAGGCACCAGGTGAGCCTCCCTGGGGGGAGCATTTTACCAATAGAGAGCCACTGCAGAAAAGTCCCGTTCTCATGCTGCCACCCTCCGGACCTCTCCAGAGGCTGCCTGGGGGTGCTGGGTGGTGTCACTAGCCGAGGAGACCCAACGCCGCCACCCCTCTCCCCCAGGGCAGGACCTACTTGAGGGCTTCCACATCCCTAGGAATGTTGATGCTGGTGGTGAGCTCCTGCAGCTGCTGTGTGTTCTGCAAGGCAAGGTGCTCCAGGGCTGAAAGGATGTGGGCTGGAGGGTGGGAGCCAGCTACTTTCTGTGGGGAGACAGGGAAAGCTAGTGAGGATGACCTCAAAGACAGAGAGAGAGAGAAGAGACTGCTCACAGGCAGTCATAGAGCAGGCTGTCCAAGCACAGCAACAGGCTTCCTCGTTGCTGCTCAGCAATGTGTGGTCCTACCTCCACAACGCTCAGCCAGTGCTGGTAGGAAGGGTTCAGCTGCTCCTCATTCATCCCGCTGCTGAGAGACACCAAAGGAAAAAGAGAGTGTTAGAAACTCAAGGGCAGGTACAGGGAACCTGTGGCCCTCCATATGTGGCTGAACTACAACTCCCATCAGCCCCAGCATGCATAATCCAGCAACATCTCTGGAGGGCTGCAGGTTCCCCCACACCTGCTCAGGGAGGCAGGGAGAAAAGGACAGGTAAGAATGACCAGGATGCTTTTCAAAGGGGAAGGATACCAAAAGGGAAAGGGCACTCCCAAATGGTTTGAAGACCTAAGGTGTCTGGAAAGGACAAACTTGTGTGGGTGTAGAATTGGGGAGAGGGTCTTTAGCTGTAAGGGCTTTAGAAAGGGAGCACCATGGCACTGGACCAAGCCTGGAAGCAGACGGGGAGCCAGTGCAGGAATTTCGTGGGGGGAGTAAAATTATGAACTGCTTTCCTTCTAGAAGGTCCCAGGTTCAGCCCATCACAACTCATAGAATCATACGAGATAGTGGTAACCTGGCAGAAGCAGGCGAAGTCCCACTAAAGCAAACCCCATCTAAAAAATTGGAGGATTAGCACTGCAGCAGAGACCTCAGAGTCCCAGTTCTGTTAGCCAGCACTATGTTGGGCCGTCCAAAGAGACCGTGGCTCATTTTCTAGATACCCAATGTGAAATCCGGAAGATGGGCACTCGTGGAGCAAGGGAGAGGTCTACAATGCAAGGCTAATGGGAGAAAAGTATACAAAACATGGGCGAAATGTAAGGGAAGTGGAAAACGGGTGGAAGATAGGCTCTTACAGGAAATGCCCTGATACGCTGTGCTCAAAGAGGGTCTTCAGGAAGTGGAAGCGCAGCTGGCAGGCCTCCTGGACATCTCGCTGGAGAGAAACAAGGGACAGACCTCAGCTAAGGTTCCCCCCCCCCCAAATACACCTACCTTCAGTCTGTTAAAAAATGCAGTTAACAGGTTAATTCTCCATGAGTCAGCAGAGACGATGGCTCAATCCCCACAATGCACTGGCAGGCTAACTCTTTTATCTGTGCTATGGGGCAGATTTGGGAGAAACTTTGCATATAAAAACTCAGGTTACAGCATGCTGTGTGTGTTCTGGTGGTAGGGGACTGCAGGACTTGTTGAAGGTTATATAATGAAACTGTGGGTTTGAGTGAATATTTTTTGAAGAGATCATCTGAGGAAGAAGTTGGAAAATCGGCAGACTTCAGAGAACTCGTTAAGTTGAAGGACTCTGCAAGCAACTGAACCAAGGACTTGGCTGTGGACATTAACGCAAGCATGGACTTTGAAGCAAATAGCCCTCTCTGGGCTCAGAGAGAGGACATAACTTGTAACATCTATAAATAGTGTATGTATGTGAAGTGCATGTTGGTGTTGGCCTAGTAAAATGACAACTCTGCTAAGTGCCTGTTTTCTGCAGTGAGTTTAACCGCTTGACTGAGCTTCCACAGTGCTTACACCCAAAACAGCCCTCCAAATCTACTGAATTATGTGCCCCGAAAACTGTGTCTGGTCTCATACCGCAGAACCTTGCCACATGCTAGAACTCGTGCACAAACACTAGAGCCAATGCTAGAATGTTGGAAGATTCAGGACAGAAATAACATCTTCACACATAGTTAAACTATGGAACTCATTCCCACAAGATGCACTGAGGGCCTCCAACTCGTGTGGCTTTAACAGAGAATTAGACAAATTCCTGGAGAAGGAAAACACTGGCTCCAAACCCTGATGGCTACTTTCACTGTCAGAAGCAACATGTTTCTGAATACAAGATGCTGGAAACCACAGGAGGGAAGAGCGCTGTTGGGTTCAGGTCCTGTTTGCAAGCTTCCCATAGGCATCCAGTTGGCAGCTGTGAGAGCAGGATGACTTTGGGGGCAGTCACTGCCTCTCAGCCTAGCCTACCTCGCAGGGTCGTTGTGGGGATTAAATGAGGGAGAGAATGCCGCCTTGAGCTCCTTGGAGAGGGGAAAAAGTTGGGATATAAGCACCAGAAATTAAAAGATTATGATTTCAGAATCAAGGTTTCGGCCAATAAATAACCAGACACTGGTACGTACACTTTGACCAGAAAAAGCTGTCGTTAAGCCAGTACTACAAAGTAAATAAGTACTTGGAAATCCCGATTTCCCTGATCTCAAGTAAATATACCTTTGCAAGAAGCTACTCTGCCCTCTTCCCAGCAAGCAAGCCACCAGTCCTCACCAAAACCTCCGGCTCCATGCTGGGGAATCCAGGCTCCGGGGCTTTCTTGCTGAACACCACCGCTGTCCTGGCCTTCCTACAGAGAACAAATGAGAACGGAGAGAACCCCTTCCAGCGGCTAGGCAGACCTCTCAAACATTCCCTGCATGCCCATTGTGGGCAAAGCAACTAATGCACATACAAAGTGACTGTTCATCCGCCACCCGGGCAAGGGAGAGGTCTCATCAGAGTTCCATCCAGGCAAAGCAATCAAGGAGGGGGCAAAGCCGGGGCCAGTGAGGGGTGTGGCCTGGAGAGGGGGCGTGGCCTCACAAGGGTTCTAAGGGCTAGGCAGGGAGGGCCACATTTGGCTCTTGGTTCCCTACTCTGGACGAATGTGCCCTGCCTTTCCAAGAGACTGGAAATGGGGGACTGTACCTCTCCATCTCTTGCAGCTGCTCCAGACGGCCTCCGACTTTTGCCGCTCTCGCTTGCAGCTGCTGACGCTCTGCTGCGACCCGGGCAGAGTACGCCTTGAGCAGCAAGCTGCGGCGCTTGGCATC
Source organism: Podarcis gaigeae (assembly GCF_964106915.1). Taxonomy (NCBI): domain Eukaryota; kingdom Metazoa; phylum Chordata; class Lepidosauria; order Squamata; family Lacertidae; genus Podarcis; species Podarcis gaigeae. The sequence continues at coordinate 72,820,517 of NC_139684.1, forward strand.
CCGGATCTCCTCCTGCGCCATCTCCAGGGCGACCTCTGAGACCAGATGAGAGCAAAGGTGCATCACAAATTGGGCCTTATGGGCACTCCTATGCAACTTTGGGATCTCTGCACAAGTGCTAGAATAACAACCAAGATCCCGTGCTGGATTGTCACAAGTGCTAGAATAGGCATTAGTTTTGGCCTCTTTTTAATTTTTTTAAACAACAACTCAAGGTTCTAGTCCTTATGACCGTTGAGCCAACGTCTTCCCACTCACCATCTGCCACGAGCTCATGCTGTGCTGATTCAATCTGCAAGTCCAGCTGCTGCAGCTCCCCCCGCAGGCGGGAGATGTCTTGGACCAGCTGCTTACGGCGCTCCTTCTCCGATTCTGAACTGCTGGGCTTACCCTGGGGAGAAAAACACCAGCCCTGCCAGGGTGGAATTCTGCCGTAGCACATTTAAGCTCACTCACACCTCATTTGCCCACAATACTCATAGACATAAGGCAACCCTCCCCCCTGCTCCACTATCCCACAAACGTAGGGTGTGAATGTGGCCTCTATCTTCAAGTTCTCCCCCTCCACATCCTAAAGGCAGCCCCCTCCCCACAGATTACAAAGCCCAAGCCACAGGGAGTAGCAGCAACACCCAAATCCCTCCCGGTATATTGATCTCTCACCTCAGTCTCCTCCATCTGCCGATACCTACATGAAAGGCTCAGGTTAAGAAAACCAACAATTTCCCATTTTTCTTTAGTCGCTACAACAACTACATCCAGAAATCATAAGACGCCAACAAGCACAGAACCCAGTTTTCTCTGCTGCAGGTGTGCTCCCACTTCCATCCCTTGAGGTAAATAGCCATTTAAAAAAAAAGTCTGGAAGCTTCTGATTCTGATGAATAATCACAATTCAGTGCTTACATCCACACCCTAAGCTGTGGTTGATCTTAACAATGGTGTGTTGAAAATGCCAGCTTTGTAAACCATGGTTTGATGTCTTTCAAACAAATTGTATGTTAAGATCAACCATAGTTTGCTGGGTCTGGATGAGATGCCAAGCTGCGATTCATGAAACACCAAAGCCCTTTTCATGGATGTGGCAAGGGAGCAAAAGGGGAGAGCGTGAGAGCTCAGCAAGGGGCTAGGCTTGCTTATAACACAGTAAACTGTGGTGAAGATGTAAGCAATGTTTTTTGACAGAAGTCAGAAAACAGGAACAAGTTCATCATTTGGAGTAATATTGATGAAGAAGGCAGTGGCACTAAGGTTGTTCTACAGAAAGGTTGTTCTACAGCCCTCTAGAGCAGGGCTGCCTCTTTTTTGGGGGTGGAGGAAGAGTGCCTCTGCTGCTGTTCTTTTAACCACAGCCAGGCATACAAATTAAGCAGGTAATATCCCTGGCATGAAATAAATAGTGGGCAAAGCTTCACCTGCTGAATTTTTGGATGTCAGGCTACTGAAGGCAAAAAAGCCCCAACACTTAAAAATGCAAAGGTTTGGGAAAGTATAAAAGTCCTATCCTGGTGCCAAAGTGACAACAAACACAGGCAGAAGTTAGCCTAGTCTCCCTCATAGGATTGTTGTGGTGGGATAAGAAGGGTGTGGTGGAAAGCATCTACTTGGAGGAATGGCAGATTATAAAAAGGAAATACACTACAAAAATCCAACCGGTGCTGCTTCCTCCTTCATGGAGAAGCAGACAAAGGGGAGGAACACAGAAAGCTGCCTTATACCAAATCAGCCCACAGGGCTATCTAGCTCAGAACTGTCTACTCTGACTGGCAGCAGTTCTCCAGGGTTTCTGGCAGGGTCCTCTCCCAGCCCGACCTGGAGACGCCACGAATTGAACCTGGGACTTTCTGCATGCAAAGCAGATGCTCTACCACTGAGCCACAGCACAACGGCAAAGGAACTTGCCCAATGCTGAACTTTGCTTGCCACACCATTGTTGCAAAGGGTGAAAAAAAGAGGAGGGATAACTCTTAGCAGAAGGAGGTGTGGAACGCTGGAGACCCTAGTAACAAGGAAGTAACTCTTGTTTAGGTCAGCGGAAATTACTTCTGACACAATGCCCACCAAAAGGATACCATAGCAAGTTGCCCCGGATCTTCTTTACGGTCCTATAGTATCAACAAAGAGAAAAATGAAGTCAATGAAGTGCATTGTATCCCCCACTACTTGATCTCTGTGCCAAAAAATACTGTCACCCCAATTTCAAAGTGGAACATGTGCAGAGGAAGGTGACCAAGGGTCTGGAATCCAAACCTTATGAGGAATGGTTGAAGGAATTGAGTATATTTTAGCACGGAAAGGAGGAGACTGAGAGGAGATACGATAGCCATCTTCAAATAACTTAAGGGTTGTCACACGGAAGATGGAGCAAGCTTGCTTTCTCTTGCTCTGGAGGGTAGGAATTGAGCCATTGGCTTCAGGTTACAAGAAGGGAGATTCTGACTAAACATCAGGAATAATTTTCTGACAGTAAGAGCTGTTTGACAGTGGAACAGACTCCCCCGGGAGGTTGTGGATTCTCCTTCCTTGGAGGTTTCTAAGCAGAGGTTGGATGGCCATATGTCATGGGTACTTTAGCTGAGATTCATGCATTGCAGGGGGCTGGACTAGATGACCCTCAGTGTCCCTTCCAACTCTGTAATTCTAAGTATCTCAGCCTAGCATTAAAGGCACGAGAACAGAGCCAATAATAAAAGATGGCTGTTTCAGCCCATCTGCTTCCCAAGACGCCCCATGAACGCAAACAGGATCCCAGGAGTAGGAAAATTCCTCATGCCAAAGAATTGCTGAATGTGGGCAGCTAGCTTCACCCAAGAGACAGGGAGCCTGTGGCCCTCCAAGTTGTGTGCTGGACTCCAATTCCCACCGGCCGAAGCCAGCATGAAGTCCAGCTGACATCTACCAGCTCCCCACTATGAGGAAAACAAAAAGCCAAATCCTAACCCACAAGCCTCTCAGTGCTTCTCCTGAACACAACCATTTAGCTTCTTACCTTTGGTGGCGAACATGCTGGATGACGAATTTCCAGATCTCAGCACACTGACCTGAGCACATCCTAGAGAGTAGGGGAAAGGACGGAAAGCATTTATATTCCACTCATAAGCCATAAAGGCTTCCAGAGCGACTAACATACAGCCCGTTACATGCAACCAGCATGTAACTCCACTGCTGCCCAGATGCTTCTGGGCAAAGTTCTAGGCTCTTGGATTAATTTACAAAGCCTTTAATAACTTGGGACCAGAATCCCTTAAGGTCTACTCGATTCATTATATCGCTGCCTGGCAGAGGAGGTCTTTGTGGAAAAAGCTGTTAGCAATCCCCCATGGCTCAGACCCACCTGCACATTCAGAATCGTGGGCCTATTTCTCTCCCCTCCCTGCTGAACGTCCAGTGCTTGGCGAGGACTATTTTTGTTTGAGCAGGCATTTTATGTAAGGTTTCAGATTCTGATGGACAATTTTTATCTCTGCTATACACAACTGGGTTAAACGAGGGGAAATGTGGGATTAATCTGCTTAGAAGAGACTGGAATTCTAAGACAGCCATTGTTGGAAGAAAACGTTACAGGTGCAGCCTTCTAACACCCATCAGGCCCAAGCATTGCAGCCAGAGCCCCATTAGGATGGGTAGAATGGAAAATAGGGAGGCAGGCAGGCAGAAGCAGAGTCAATGATAGGTGAACTCAGCCAATTCTAGTTACAGGTAGGTCTACCATAGTCGAAACAAAATAAAATAAAAAAATTCCTTCCAGTAGCACCTTACAGACCAACTAAGTTAGTTATTGACATGAAAGCTCATACCAATAACTAACTTAGTTGGTCTCTAAGGTGCGCTGTGGGTTAAACCACAGAGCCTAGGGCTTGCTGATCAGAAGGTCGGCGGTTCGAATCCCTGCAACGGGGTGAGCTCCCGTTGCTCGGTCCCTGCTCCTGCCAACCTAGCAGTTTGAAAGCACGTCAAAGTGCAAGTAGATAAATAGGTACCACTCTGGCGGGAAGGTAAACGGCGTTTCCGTGCGCTGCTCTGGTTCACCAGAAGCGGCTTAGTCATGCTGGCCACATGACCCAGACGCTGTATGCCGGCTCCCTCGGCCAATAAAGCGAGATGAGCGCCGCAACCCTAGAGTTGGTCACGACTGAACCTAATGGTCAGGGGTCCCTTTATCTTTAAGGTGCTACTGGAAGGATTTATTTATTTATTTTGTTTCAGCCTATTCTAGTTTTCTCCCCATCCTCCTCCCTGCTGGTTGAGAGCAGACTTAAGCCAACAAAGGTCCTGTAAATCTAAGAGGAGAGCCCTGGTGAATCAGTCCAATGGCCCACCTAGCATAACATCCTGTTCTCACAGTGGCCGACCAGATGCTTGTGGGAAACCAGAGAGCAGTGGTTAGAGTACTGGACTAAGGCCTTTGAGGCCTGGGTTCAAATCCCCACCGAATCTGGCTTTGGGCCAGACACTGCCTCTCAGCCTAACCTACCTCACGGGGTCGTTGTGGAGATTAAATGAGGCGGGGTGGGGGGAGAACTGCTTATGCCACCTTGAGCTTGAGGTGGGATAGCTCAGCCGGTGGAGCGTAAGACTCAGGGTTGTGGGTTCAAGCAAAATAAAAGGGTCCTTTCAAATTCTACATGCAATAAAATAAACCTGCAAGCAAGACCTAGGCGCAACAGTACTCTGCCCGCTAGATTCCCAACAACTGGGTCACCAGAGGCGTAAGGCCCTGAACTCTGCACATGCTCAGAGGTACTCGCTTTGCTGGAGTTTTTGAAATATATTCCAGGGAGCCGCCTGGCGGGGGCGGGTCTGAGGCAGGAGAGGGCCGTATGTCACCCACCGGCGGGCCGCACTCTCGGAGGGGATTCTGTCCGGCGGGAGCTGCATCTCCTCGGCCGCCCAGCGCCGGAGCTCCTGCGCCAGCGACGCCCCGCTGCCCCACTCCATCTCGACCACAGCCGCGGCTCGACGGAACTTCGCCCGCAGATGCTGCTGCTGCTGCTTCTTCTTTCCCGCAGCCTGCGCGGAACTTCAACTCCAGCGCCTTCCCTCCCGGGCTCCACCCACCCTCGCGTGGCACGCCGGAAGATGTAGTCCCGTGTCGCAAGAACTGCTGGGACGTGTAGCCGGAGAGGGAGGGGGAGAAAAAGAGAGACTCCGCTTTCGCGCAGGCTGCTGGGATTTGGAGTTTCGGGGTGGCTGAGCGTCTGCCCGAAAGGCCGTGTCTGATTGTCTTGCTATTCCTATTAGTACAGTACATTTTTTTGCATCTTTATTCTTAGCCCTCTTTATGACTTATGCGTGCGTTCCGAAATATGTGTCTGTGTATATATATATATATTCTGTTTTACAATTTAGAATACTCATTTAAACATCCTTAAAATATAAATTACTTCCCTTCTTCTCTTTCCATGGTTCATTTTGCATATCATAAATCCCTGCATATTTCACATAAATTAAACCATTCACTATTCCATTATTATTTTTTTGTTGTTGTTTAGTCATTTAGTCGTGTCCGACTCTTCATGACCCCATGGACCACAGCACGCCAGGCATTCATCTTCCACTTCCTCCCGCAGTTCCATTATTACATCCATCAAAACTTATTTGCACTGTTTAATTTATCTTAATGCTGCCAGAGCTTTCAAGTGTACACAATTTCTCCCTGTTTATTCAATAAACATTTTCCGATCTTCTTTAAACGTATGTTCTTCTTGTTCTCTTATTCTATATGTTAGGTCCGCAAGCTGCGCATATTCGATCAGTTTATGTATATGTAACATAAACCCACAACACACTTCTCTTAAGAAGCAGGTACGAATCTCCGGGGCACTCCTTGACCTGATGGTTATCTCTGGAGGCTCAGGTATCCTTGGTGGTCAGGAGTGCCAGTTTCCAGTTATGGTTAGTTCAGCAGCTGTGGCTGTTTGTGGTCCAATATAGTGTGGACTTTGTCACCCATAAAATTATATATAGGTTATTGCAATGTGCATTGCATGGGGCTGCTTAGATGGAGAAAAGACAGGTGTGAAGAAAAACTAGCCTTCTGTACAAATTTATAATATATACCATACCTCTTGCCTCTTGCCCTGCCCATCAATGGCATGCGGCCCCTGGAAGGTCATTTAGATGAGAATGCAGTCCTTGGGCTGAAAAAGCTTCCTCATCTTTCTTCTTCCCCCATCCCAACCTAACTTTTTCCCATAAGTTAAAATCCAGACAAAACTCTTGAGTTTTTTTGGGGAATCTCTCTCTCCCCGCTGCCCCAATAAAAGTGCTACTTTTTGCCAATTCAGCGAAAACCCACCCAGACACCATTTTCCTTTGTCTTTTTCTCTTTGCTGTCTGATGCTAGAGAGAGAAGGAGCCATGTTGCAGTGCTCCGTGTGTGTTTATATGTAAATAAAGTAGATTAGCCAAAATGCTGAGTTGCTGAGGTCTGTCATGCACATGCTGCACAAACTCTACGGATCCCTAAGGGTGCCGGTGTCGGTTGCCATCGGTCGCTATCATGTTTGGGCTGAAGAAAGCTTATGAAGCTCCCAAACGATCAACCAGGAGGGAGAAAACATGACAGTCAGGCATGTGTCTCTGCCTGGGGCCTACTCGAGTGTAGGTTGAACTCCTGACAGGGCCATCTTGTCCAATCCCATGCAAACACAAGTATCACAGCTGAAGAATCCCTGACAGGTGGCCATCCAACCTCTTGCTTAACAACCTCCCAGGATTTTGTTGTCTCTGTCTGCAGAAGATTCCCTTCATCTGGTTTACCTGGAAGTGACCTGGGAGTTTCTGCAGGGGAAGAAGCATGTGCTCTGTCAACGAGCTGTGGTGGGTCTCGCTTCAGGTTGACCTGCATCAAACCAGTGTGGGTGGCAGTTCAAAGCTGCATTCATTATCCTGAGGCTAGAATTAGTGTTAACCTAACATGGGTGATGCTGTGGGTTCAACCACAGAGCCTAGGACTTGCCGATCAGAAGGTCGGCGGTTCGAATCCCCGCAACGGGGTGAGCTCCTGTTACTCGGTCCCTGCTCCTGCCAACCTAGCAGTTCGAAAGCACAAAGTGCAAGTAGATAAATAGGTAGCACTCTGATGGGAAGGTAAACGGTGTTTCTGTGAGCTGCTCTGGTTCGCCAGAAGTGGCTTAGTCATGCTGGCCACATGACCTGGAAGCTGTACGCCGGCTCCCTTGGCCAGTAAAGCAAGATGAGCGCCACAACCCCAGAGTCGGTCACGACTGGACCTAATGGTCAGGGGTTCCTTTACCTTTAACTGTGCAAAGGCAAAGTGTACATTCGTTGCCCTGCTTTTGCCTCTAGCTTTGGCCACCACTTGCATGTGGCTCCCAAGGGATTGACCCAGAGAGAATATGGGGGGAAAGGTTCCCCAACACATCACTGCGTTGTCATTTTTGGCAGAAACATACTGCTCTGTGTGTCTTTGCCATAAATATGGCGGCTCTGACTTTAATTTTAGTGATCAGCAGAGGAAACTTCTGCAATAGTGGTTTTCTTTTCTTTTTCTTTTTTCCAAGAAAACCCAAGATCTTGTGCTGAGGAAGAAGGCAGTGCCTCTTTCAAATGGACACCGGGACTCTGTGCCATGTTTCACCTGATTTCATTCCTAATGCCCCCTTCCTGCTGAGATAGGATTTTGATTTCCAGAGATGCCACTTAAAGGAGCCAAGACACAAGATGGCTTTGTAAAATACTGTTTTATTTCTTTCAGGGTACAAAGTCAGATGGGTTAAAAGTCATTAAACACTTGCTGTATTGTGGGACCAAAGTTGTACAAAAGCCCAGCATTTTTTTCTTAAGATTAATATTGCCAACCTGATAGGTGGGGTTGACCTTTCCTCGTTTGCTTGGCTGGACCGCCCGTAGAGATCGTGATAGAGATTTACATCTGCCCAACACTCATTCGAAACACAAGAGTACTTCTCACTCAGTCTCACACGCACACACACACACAAAAACACACACATATGGAGGAACGTACTTAATGAAGTTAGAAAGCAAACAGTGGCCTTTAAAATTAAACCTAACTATCTAACCCCTATTTACAACCAAGCTAAAATTGCTCATATGGGAAACTGACAAAGTGGACTGGTATATAACTAAAGGGTGACTTGAAATTAGCATATATATATATGGTTGGTTCCTCAGCAAAGGGACACACACACATACACCCCGTTCCCCTCAAAGTTCCCCTCAAAGTGTGCCTGCTGCTTATGATCACATAAGGGCGTGCTTTGCAAGCAGAAGGTTCCAGGTTCAAATCCTGGCATCTCCAGGCAAGGCTCAGAATATCCCTCATTTGAAATCCTGGACAGCTTTGTTAGAGGGTCACTGTGTCACTCAGTATAAGGAATATTTTCATGTTGTAGGCTGCAGTCCTACAAACAGACTTACTAGACCCTAGTAACAAGGGAGTAACTTCTATTTAGGCCAGCGGAAATTACTTCTGACACAATGCTCATCTTTAGAACATGTTATTAAATTCCAGTTTCATATCCTCCCCACCCACCCCTTCCTAATAAAAAGTATTCCCCCCCCCCAAAAAAAGTATCTTTGCAATAAATAGAACATACCATAATCGTTCCTGGAAGGTTAGAGATTAATGCTGTTAGGGGAAGTGGGAAGTGGTAAGAAGCATTAGCTGGGTTACAAAGCTAGGAGGAAAACAAGTTTCTTTCATCTGAGTGTATCTCTGGTTTACACCGACTTTGCTTTAAATACCATCACTAATAAAGAACCTGTATCGGATGGTGCTTATTATACCAGAAATCAGGAACCACAGCTCCTCCCCCCCTAATTTGCCTGTGGTGGGAGGTCATTTCATTGGAACAGGCGGTGAGGGAGTCCACCTTAGCTGTGTTTCATGAATTCCCAGCTTTTTTGTGATTTGATAGTAATCTGATCAGCAAAATACAATACGTTTTTGTACAGTACAAACATGCTGGAAAGAGGAGACTGGGGGCAGAGCCTTGATCTTAAAGCTAAACATTTCTGCAGAGGATGGGACCTGGAGCGATAAGAGGTGCAGCAGAATCTTTTCTTGGAATACGGGAGATGGAAATCACTTGAAAAACTTCAGGAGCGGGGCCACTGAATGAGCGTGGCGGCCCTACTTGCTGTAGCTGCTGTATGCGCAAGAAGAGCCCCCCATTCATAGAGCTACAGATATGCATGTGATGTTAGCAACTGGTTATCTATCGGACAATTCAAAACCAAGGCCCTTGGTTCTTGACGACACTTAGGATTGGTTAGGCCATTCATCAAGGTAGCAGGTTCAGTGGAAACGACGATTTCAGGTGATTTCAATGGGTTAAGACAGGGTGTGGAAGCTGCCTCTCCTCTCCAGATGTTGGCAGGCCCCAGCTCCCATCAGCCACAGCAAACGTGGCCAAGGGTAAGGGATAATGGGTTCTGTAGTTTGGAAATTTCCCCTGGGCCACATATGCCCCATCCCTGGGCTAAGACATGCCTAACTCTGCAAGGGATATGGGCTGCAGAAGCAGATTTGGCCCCAGTTGCTAAACCCAAGCCTTCAAAAATAATTTATCAGCACCTCACCTATTACAGAACTAGCTCACAATTCGTGAGTTGCATTTTAAAAAGAAATAATATTTGCTGAATTATTTTTATTCATCTTCTGGCTTATGAGAGGCTCTATTTCTCCCAAAGCCACATTCGAGAAACAGTTTCATTAGGATAAACCAAAATATTACAAACTTATGAGCAAGCTTTCAAGGCCTCCCAAATTCTTCATAATCTGATGAAGAGCTCTGAACAACTCTAAAGCTTGCTCATGTTGAACCTGCAGCATTTTAGTTATTCTCAATAACTGTATTATTACCATACTGGGGTTTTTTGGGGGGAGAGTGGGTTCTTTCTTTTAACTGACTAACACAGCTAACTACAATGTCTGCTTCTCCTGTTAACCAAAATAAAATTTGCTAAATAACAGGGTTTTCAACATGAAGTCATATAAACATCAGGAGGTCGCGATATACAGCTAGCATTGTTGATTGGGTTGAAGAGTCCAAGATGCTTCTCTCATGTCTTCCAATGCAATCAAAGGCAGCAGGCTTGTTGTTGGTGCTAACATGCTCAAGATCGGGACACCGTTTTATAGAGAGAAGAGTTTTTGCCCAGTACACCCGCCTTCTGAACAGGCTGCAGTTCAGAGACTGAGCTTCAGTGCCACAAAGACAAATGGCAGCAGAACTGGGCAGATGTTGTTGCACTGTATTCAGCCATACATACGTATCAGTGAAACGTAATGTGTTTTCACAAGAGACGCTAGCATTGCTTGGAATGCACCTTAGTGCAGCACAGAAAAGCAGAACTGACATTCTCGTCAATTGACCTTCTGCTTTACAGATGAGAGATATGCGAAAAGGACATTAAGCATCACTGGAGAAAACACTTTGCACGTGCATCAGCCAAGTATGTCAATGGTAGTTGCACACACACACACCCCGCCTCTCTTTCTGATCCTGGATTTTAAAAACCAAGGCTGCAAGGGTGGGAAAGAACTGCTGACCAGCACATGTTTACATAAGGGCCCCTCCATAAGTCATTTTGGTTGTGTACTCATGAGGATTTGTGCTCAGGATGGTACACACAACCTTGCTTTCAATGCTGTTTGCACCTGCAAAAGTTTGGGGGCAGACACACACTGCTATGTTTCCAAGCGGTGCACGCCCTGTAACTTCCAGTTGAAATGCTGCAACTTTTTATACGGCAACCGTCCTGAGCTTTGTTCATGACGTCGTTCTGCTTTTGTTGGGCTGTAGTGCAAGAGTGTCCTGCTCCAGGTGTCAATAACGCGGTGGAATTTGGGAAACATCTCAGAACAATAAAGCGGAATGGCATGTGGACGGCCACTAATGCACTATTATTGCATCAAGGATATGTTGCAGAATCACACCCACAAAAAAACAAACAAAAAAAACCCAAGGGAAAACATCAGTCAGGAGGGGTCCTAAGTGAGAGGCAGCCTCTAAGCGCTTCCGTGTTCTTTTAACTAAGAGCTCAGTGCTTTCTAAAAGCGGGATCTGGAATGTGAAATGGACATTTTGAAGCTATGGGTCAGACCCACAGCAGGTGTTCATCAGCACTGGTTGTGCCAGACCAAGACCCAAGGGCTCCCCTGGAGGGGATCTGGTCCACTTGCTGTGGATACAGAAAGGTACCCCCCCCCCATTCTTGGATCTGTGCATACATAAGATCGCTCAGCTATTTCAGATTTGTTAATCTCAGAAGTGACCCAGAATTGTTTCCCAGTTCTGGATTAGAACCACCAGCCCGCCGCAAACCATCCATGCAAAAGTAGAACAATGTCATCCCCGCACCCCACAATTTCGTAACCACCCTGATTGGGTGGCAAAAAAAGAAGAAAGAATTAAAAACAAACAAACTAGTGGACAGACTAATCTGCATTAGATTGATCTTCAGTATGCACTCTGGAGAGGGGAAGGAAAGGGGCCCAGGGAGATACAGATGAGCATTTAAAGGGCAAGCATCAAGAGATCAAAACCAATTGGTAGGGTCTTCTCAGGACTAGGAAGCCAAAGCCGAGAGGCGTAGCCAGGCGTTTCATTAGACTACAATAGTTCCAATGGGTGGCGGTCCATGGGAGCTGCCTGCCGCGGTGGCTGGGGAAAGGGCTCACTTGACTCGGATCTCGGCGTACTCAGCCAGCTCCTCCGTCAGGGTGTAGCTGTCCTTCGATGATAGTTTGGTGAAGTCTATGTTGGCGTAGTCAATGCCCAGGTCCTTGTTCAAGAGCCGTTTGTCGCAGCGCCCATACTGCAGGAGCGGGAGAGAGAAGACCAGGTTGAAGGCTCCCCCCAGATCACACCTCGGATTTGCGGAACTCACTGCTGCGGGGGCTTAAATCCTGAAGACTCGCTATTTGGAAGACAACACAAACACATTCGTTCTCTTACGGCAAGGATGGGGAAACCTGTGGCCATGGGTAGGCAAACTAAGTCCTGGGAATCAGCGTGTTTTTACATGAGTAGAACGTGTGCTTTTATTTAAAATGCACCTCTGGGTTATTTGTGGGGCATATTTTTTTAATATATATATATAGTCCAGCCCCCCACAAGGTCTGAGGGACAGTGGACCGGCCCCCTACTGAAAGAGTTTGCTGACCCCTGCCTGTGGCTCTCTAGATATTGCTGGACTCTGACTCCCATCATCCCCAGGCAGTGTGGCCCAATGGTCAGGAGATGATGCGAGGTGTAATGCAGCAACATCCCGAGGGTCCACTGGTCCCCCAGGTAAATAGACCAATGGCTTGGTTCAGTATATGTTGTTGGTTTCAACCAACCCATTTACCCAAGCAGTATTTTAAGCTACAAGGATCGACGGACGTGCTGCAGATCAAGCCTATCTGGAACCCCTACCCTGTGACGTGGAAACCAAAGCGCTGCAGTTACTCGGTGGTGCCCAAATGCACTCTGCACCTGTTCAGAGGCACTTTGTTCCTGTTTCTTATGAACTTCTTATGTTTCAGGATCGGGCCCTTCCGTTGAAAACAGAGATCCCATATTATCTTCACCACAAGTTTACATGTCACAGAAGCAAGCAAGGGCAGGGAAAGGCCTAACAGCGCCTGGGAAGGACAGACACACAGACCCTGGGGGAAGCCATTGCAGAGGCACACTCAAGGAAACACACAGCTTTGACATAAACGATCCGGTGCGTTTCCACAAGCAACATTAAAAGCGGCTCGAGGACTTCCCATGATGCATGCACACACATGGAAGCTGTTCGCGCAGGACAGGCCAAGGCCGTTTTCAAATCAGAAAGACACTTTTTGAGCGAAACGAGACATGGAATCACTGAGTTTTTTAAAGAGGCAGGCATGGGACGCGCCAATCCACATCAGGACTGCAACAGGGCCAAGGGTTAAAGTCTCAGTTTGCATTTCTTAGTACAGAAAGTATTAATCTGATGTGTAGATATCTTTCCTATTCTAATTAATTCAAGAGGGTTCTGGAAGCTTCTCTGTGTGAAAGAAACAAGCAGAAGGTTCATGATACAGTCATACCTCATGTTATGTCCGCTTCAGGTTACGTGTTTTCGTCCTGCGTCCCACGGCAACCTGGAAGTACTGGAATGGGTTACTTCCAGATTTCACCGCTTGCGCATGTGCAGAAGCACTAAATCACACTTTGCGCATGTGCAGAAGCGCCAAACTGCGCCGCGCCTGCACAGATACAGCACTTCAAGTTGCAGGCTTTTCACATTACGGATGGGCCTCCAGAACGGATCAAGTCCACAACACGAGGTACCACTGTATTTGGGTTTTTCCTTCAGAAACGCTGAGTACAGCTGGCTTAAACTGGTTCTGTTACCTCTTTCTGTCAAGGTCATGCTGAGTATAAAATTAAGGTCAGAGGGAGCCTGGGTTTCACTTTCTCTTTCTATCTCTTTTCCTTCCAGTGTGGTGTTCTGTACATAGTATGCTTAGTGTTAAGGTAGATTTATTATAAGTTATTGTAGGTTTAAGTTAAGTCTGCTGCAACTGGATTTCTTATGGACAGTGCCAATCCTGAATGTATTGGATCTGTGACCATTACGCTCATTTGCCTTCAGTAGCAGTAAAGCTCTGCTGGATGAAATACAGTAGCCTCTGGTCTATTTTTTGGGAATCCTGCAACGTGTTAGTTTTACTCTGCTAACTATACGTTGGAGTAATGCTCTGGATCAATACTGAGTAGAATTTCAATGACATAAAGACCCTCTTCCAGCAAAGATCTGACCTAGATTAAACCACAACATGCGCATATCCTCCCACATTTCTCTGATGAAAATAGGGATGTCCTATTCAATCATCATCATCATCATCATCATCCACCCATCTGACTGGGTTGCCCCAGCCACTCTGGGCAGCTTCCAACATATATAAAAACATAATAAAACATTAAACATTAAAAAACCTTCCCTATTTAGGGCTGCCTTCAAATGTCTTCTAAAGGTTGTATAGTTACTTATCTCCTTGGCTCAGAGGTCACATGACTCCATACCCCCCAACATTTCTCCAATGAAAATAGGGACCTCGTAAGGAAAAGCGGGACATTCCAGGATCAATCAGAAACCGAGATGGCTTCTGCAAATCCAGGATTGTCCCTGGAAAATAGGGACACTTGGAGGGTCTGTGTTTCCTTTTTAAAAGCCACACAAATTGGCGTTCCCCTTAGTCGATGGAGGTATATTAGGAGGCTGGTTCAATTGGGCAAATGGGAGCACTGCCTCACCAACCTCACCCTGCCTTCAGGCAGCCCTCTCTGGCGCCACCTACGGTTGGCCTCCCTGCCTCCTACCACAAGGCACCAGTCACTAGCGGTAGATACTGACGCCATATGATGCACATAGGAAATGCGAGACATAAAAGCGATGTAAGCATCATGCACCTGAAAGCACCCTCTGTTAGAACAGACACCAGAATTGACTGACATCAACCCTGCCTTGCCTGATCTCATCAGAAACTGCAGCTGCCTGGGGGCGGCAGAATTGAGCAGAACCACTTCCATCCACCCCACCCCCCCGTTCAGTCCAAACCAGGAGAATTCTGTTTTCTAAGGCCCGGGTGCCATATACACAAAAAGGACGGTGTTATGCACATGGATGAAGAGGTCCATACTTACCTGCCCAGGTCAGTGGCTCTCCAGGGAGCAGATCTCCTTATTAGAAAAGGAACAGCAGTCACTAGTGACCTGACTGAGGAAGGCTAAGCCTAGAATCAGCCCTGCCATGAGGCAAAGTGAGATAGCTGGGTTTGGGGCCCCATCTTGGGAGACAGGCAGATCTGAGCCGTGGGGCACAGTTTGGGGACGTTCACACCCTTCATTTGAAGCACTGTGATACCACCTTAAACATCCATGGCTTCCCCCTCCCAAAGGATTCTGGGAACTGTAGTTTGTTAAGGGTGCTGAGAGTCAACAGGAGACCCTCTATTGCCCCTCCTAGAACTACAGCTCCCAGAGCGGCCTAACAAGCAATCTTTCTTCCCAGGGATAGTCAGTAGAGCATGAGGTTCAAAATCTTGGGGCCACACGGGCAAAAGAATTGTGCATTGCAAGGGGTTGGACTGGATGACCCTCGTGGTCCCTTCCAACCCTACAATTCTCTGTCTGGCAAGGCTCCCTCCTGTCTGCTTTGATTTAAAATTGATTGCCTCCATTTTTACAAGCTGAGTTGCTTCGTGTTGACTCCCAGTCCCTCCCCAGGTTCCTCCTTCCCCCCATTTTATTGAAAAATGGCAAGATTCTGCTGTAGGAAATAACCTGCGCTCACTCTCACATGAACAACTCAAAACGTGTTACAAGTTAAAAAGAGGATGTTTGCTCATTTTTGCTTCTGCATGCAGCTTTGGTTCCCCACCGCCAATCTTTTCTGGCAATCCGAACGAGGCTCTTTCCTAAACTATTCTTTCTCTCTCTCTCCTCCAAATACCCATTGCCAGATCACAAGGGAGGGAGAAAGAAACATTCACATTTTGCTTCCTTAGCTTAATGGCTCTCTGTGTGGTTGGTTCTCGCAGTGGCTAACCAGATGTTCAAGGGATGGTGTCTCATTGACTGAAGGGATGGCTCAGTCAGTAGAGCACGGGGCTCTTAATCTCAGGGTCGTGGGCTTGAGCCCCGCTTTGGGCAAAATATTCCTGCATTGCAGGGGGTTGGTCTAGATGACCCTCGTGGTCCCTTCCAGCTCTACAATTCTATGAAAAAGGGAAGCCCACAAGCCGGGCGAGATCACAGCAGCACTTTCCCCACCTGAGATGCCCAGCAGAGGCATACTGCTTCCAAAAGGGGACATGAGACACCCCCATCGCCCTCCCTCTTATCAGTACCTCTGATTTCTCCAGATGGCCAGGAGTCCTGTAGTCTCCGCTGTAGGCGACAGGAGGGTTTTCTGTTTGCATGAAACTCGAACTTTCGTTCATACTTTTCCTGGGAATAAGAATAAAATAAGGAAGGGACAAAGACTTATAATGTCAAACTCTGTCCATGTTTCCAACCAACACCTCCATTTTGGGGCAACTCAATCAGATGGGCAGCATATAAATAATAAATTGTTATTATTATTATTTCGGCACCAGACTATATAATGTAAATCAGTCAGAATCCCAAGTGGCTTCTTTCATTAGCATGATGAGTTTCAGATTTGCAATCACAGCTGATGAGTGATTAGTAAACAATTCATTAATTAACCAATGGATTATCTGACAGCTTTGATAAGTGCACTTCCATATTCAAGGCCTGATAGCTATTTTGGCAATCATCTCCAGCCAGGATAAACGATCCAATCTTTCTACTATTTGCAAATCCTCAATTATCTTCTGTTTCTTTAATAATCTTGTCCTCAGTGGGTGATGGGCAGGAAATTCAAGTTTTGGGTTTTGTTTTGTTTTCAAAATTGTATTATTCGCTGATTGCAGTGGGACTGAAATAATTTTGAATCCAATTACTTGCATTTAATTGGATTGTGGACTGGGTTCTAAAATTCCGCTAAGAGTATAATAAGAGTGCTAATTCGTTTCTTAGATTATATTGTTTGTTAGGAAGCCACAGAGACTCTCAGTATCTTCTTGGCTGCACCGCAAATGAAACTGGGGACATCCAGTTTAGGAACACAGGAAGCTCCCATATACTGATTCAGACCATTGGCTTATCTAGCCCAGAATCAGTTGTCTCAACTGGGAGCAGATTTCCAGAGTTTCAGAGTCTGGAGTCTCTCCCAGTCCTAGTTGGTGATGAAGGGATATGGGTGGCACTGTGGTCTAAACCACTGAGCCTCTTGGGCTTGCCGATTGGAAGGTCAAGCCCCATGATGGGGTGAGCTCCCATTGCTCTGTCCCAGCTCCTGGCAGTTCAAAAGCACGCCAGCGCAAGTAGATAAATAGGTACCACTGTGGCAAGAAGGTAAATGGCATTTCCATGCGCTCTGGTTTCCGTCACAGAAACCGTGCGCTCTGATTTTCTGTTGCATCAGAAGTGGTTTAGTCATGCTGGCCACATGACCTGGAAAGCTGTCTGCAGACAATCGCCAGCTCCCTCGGCCTGAAAGCGAGATGAGCGCCGCAACCCCATAGATGCCTTTGACTGGACTTAACCGTCCAGGGGTCCTTGACCTTTACCTTTTACCTGCAGGGAGTAGAACATGAGCCTTTCTGCATGCAAAGGATGTGCTCTATCACTGAGCCATGGTTTAGGGAAAGTTTACATAGGTATATCCCTCACTTTGGGGCTCAGTTCAGATAACACACCAGGCTATGGTTAAGGAAGCTTAATGACGGTTTAGCATGATGTCTGACTTGACAAGCCCTAGTTGTGTTAGCATACCAGAGTTTGCACGCAACAGCAGACGTTAATGAAATGACTTAGTATACCATAAGGAAGTTTATTTTTTATTAAGGAAAGTATATATTTGATAGGTAAGAGTTCTCTAGTCCTAGATAACTGTTAAGTTGTGGGTGAACATATCAGATGACACAGCTATTGTTTATTCACAGGCCAGGACAGAACTGGACTGAAGGGTTCAGTCAGCCTGCTTATATAGAGCTCCAATACAACATAACTGTAACAATTTTCTAACACTATCCAAGCACTGAACGTCACTTTCGATCCCTTATTTGCATAACTATCTACAGTATCCCCCTGCTGGCCCAGGGTGAGAACTTCAGTACATAACAATAACTAACTAGGTGGAGAAACAGAGAAATCATTCTTGCCACCTTGTTCCCGGAAGATACATCCAAGGGGACCATGACCAATGAAGGTCCAGAGAAAAATTGTGAGAGAATTGGAAAGAGGGAGTGCTTGTTAGGCCACTCTGGGAACTGTAGTTCTAGGAGGCGATGAGAGGGTCTCCTGACAACTCTCAGAACCCTGAGAGGACGCAATTTAACACACATCCCTTTGACTTCTGTGGGCAGGTAGCAGAGAGATCAAAGAGACGGAGACAGTTTAGGAACCTGGAAGTTTCACACTCTATCTGCCTTTACCCCAGGCAGACCCTTCTGAGCAAGCTGAGTTGCACCTCAACTTCCAACAGGCATGGGGGTGGCCTCTGCGAGAACAGTGTGCTGGACTAGCTGGGCCATTGGCCTGATCCAGCAGGGCTGTGCTTACGTCCTTATGTGTTTTAATGGAAGTTGAGTGGCAAACATTGCCCCTCGCCCCACTCTCCAGAGGTGAATGTGTGAAACAGTGACCTGCTGCTCAATACACAAACTTCCTTCAGTGGACAGTCTTGCAGGAGCAAATCACAGGTCATGCGAAACCTCTGCCTGCGATGTTTGAGATGTGACAGCAGTTTCACACATCCCAGGACATCTGCAGAGACTGTAGTAGTGGGCTTAGAGATCATGCAAAGCCACTGTTTGCACAAACCGTGAATAGAGGGAACCTGCCCTGTCTCGTCAGAGCTGAAGGCTCAGCGGAAGCTGCCTGCAGCAGCGAAACTTACTGATTCACAGCAGGCTGGGCCAGGCCTGTCAGCACCCTGGATATAGTCAGACTATCCTCAACCAGGGCCAGGGCCTTTTCAGTGATGGCTCCAACCTGGTGGAATGCTCTGTCCCATGAGACTAGGGCCCTTCAGGATTTAACCTCCTTCCACTGGGCCTGTAAGAGAGCTATTTCGCCTGGCCTTTCATTTGAATTCAGCCTGATCTTTTATTTCCCTTCTCTTCCCTCCCCCTCCCTTTTTATGACGATCACCCGCTCTGAGACCCCACAGCTAATTCTCCCCTGGCCTCCTCACTGGACCAAGTAGGACCAATTCAGCCAGCTAGCCCTGGGGATTATCTAATGCTTATTTCCCCTAAACTGATTTTTGAATTTTATTGTTATTCATGTTTTTATACTGTATTTTATGCTGCTTTTATAATTAATTGTTTTAAATTTGTTGTTAGCTGCCCTGAGCCCGGTTTTTGAACCGGGAAGGGCGGGGTATAAATAAATTATTATTATTATTATTATTATTATTATTATTATTATTATTATTATTAATTATTATATAGCTCTGTAGCCAATGCTGGCTGGAGCATTCTCACTCGTGCAAGAGGAGCCACAGCCTCTGTGGGATGCAGTTGCCTTCGGAGGCCTTACAGAAGGGCCATCGCTCAGTGGTGGAGCATTTAGAAGGTCCCACAGCATCTCCCAGGACAGTGGAGAAGGCTCCCTGTCTGAAATCCTAGAGAGTCCCTGCCAGTCAGAGTAGACAATACTAAGCTAGATGGACAAAATATAAAGCAGGTTTCTAGGTTCCTATGGTCAAACGGTCATTGGTTGATTTTGTAGCCACTGGCTCCAGGAGCATGGCTGCAGTGAGGGAGGGAGGGAGTGTGTTTTCTGTGTTTGGTGCAAAACAGGGGAAAGAAGGCCCTGGTTCTGGTGATGTTTTCCCAGATTTGAATTTGAGTCTGAATTTCTTACAGGAAGAAAACGAGGCAATATGAAGGAGGGAGGGCTTGAGAACCCCCACCACAAAAAACTTACTTTTTCCTGGTCTGGCTGACATAACACACGACCGCTATGAGGATGGCAAAGGCTACCACCGCTCCAACAGGCCCCACTTTTGCCCACATCAGACTATCTGGAAAATTAAAAAAAGAGAGAGAAATGCACAGGATTGGCAAGATAGTCCCAGTGCTCTGGTCTCAGCAGAGCATGGGCAAATGCAGTCCTCTAGGCCTCTCTAGATGGTCCTTAGGACTAACACCCCACCGTCACCACCGGCTACACTTCTTCCATAGTCGTCACCTGCCTCCCAAGGCTATGCCCCTTCCTGGCCCTGCTTTGCCCCCTTCTGCTTGGCTGAAATGTGCAGCACCAGTGGAACATTACTGCTGACAAGCCAACAATTCATGTTTTGCCAGATAGACGCATGGAGGGGCTGAATCTCACAGAGCTACTTGTAAAATTGGCTAGAGAACTCTGTGAGGTCTGCCTTGGCAGGAATCTGAAACGCTACATACTTCCTTCCTGCCTGGGTGCATCTCTCTTCTTTTACCATGCCTCCAAGCTGACCACACGTGCATATCTGAGCTCTGCAGCTCAGGCACCATTTTTGAACTTACATTTTGTACTTTTGTAACTTAGATATTAGTTATAAACCCGCCTTCGTTTTGCTACTGCAACTGCTGCTTCAAGACCTAGATTATGTAAGTAAATTCTACTTTTACTTCTTCACAAAAGCTATGTGGAATCATAGAACTGTAGAGTGGTGCCTCGCAAGACGAAATTAATTCGTTCCGCAAGTTTTTTCTTCTTGCGAGTTTTTCGTCTTGCGAAGCACGGTTTCCCATAGGAATGCATTGAAAATCAATCAATGCGTTCCTATGGAAACCGCCTTCAGACCAGGTCCGGGGACAGTCTGTCCCCCGACCTCTTCTGAAGGCTGGGGGGGGGGCAAGGGCTTTTCTTCCCACCCCCAGCATTTTAAAAAACCCCAGGACAGCATTTTAAACTTCTCCGCTTCCTGGGGCGATTTAAAAGCCCCCGGGAAGGCAGGCAGGGGGGACAAAGACTTTTGCCCCCCGCCTGCCTTCAAAAGCTGTCCGGGACAGCGGAGAAACACGCTGCGTTTCTCCGCTCTCCCGGGAAGGCAGGCAGGGGGGAGCAAAGACCTTTGCCCCCCGCCGGCCTTCAGAAGAGGTCCTGAACCTCTTCTGAAGGCCGGCGGGGGGGCAAAAGTCTTTGCTCCCCCCGCCTGCCTTCAAAAGCCATCCGGGATAGCGGGAAGCGCTTCCCTGCTATCCCGGACTGCTTTTAAAATGCTGGCGGTGGGGAGCAAAGCCTTTCGGCCCCCGCCGGCCTTCCTGGACCTCTTCTGAAGGCCGGAGGGGGGGAAAGGCTTTGCTCCCCACCGCCAGCATTTAAAAGAGGTCCCCGGAGATTTCCCTATGGGCTTTCTTCTTGTGAAGCAAGCCCATAGGGAAATTTGTCTTGCGAAGCAACTCGCAAACGGAAAACCCTTTCGTCTTGCGGGTTTTTCGTCTTGCGGGGCACCACTGTAGTGTTGCAAGGGACCACCAGGTTCATCCAGCCCAGCCCCCGGCAATGCAGGAATCTTTTGTCCAACATTGGGCTTGAACCCACAACCATGAGATGAAGAGTCTCATGCTCTACCGGCTGAGTCATCCAGCAGCTAGAAGTGTGTGATGGTTGTTTTTAATTGGGTGAAAAGGGGTAATATGAGGGAAAATCCAGTCTGCCTTAAAGCATTCTGGATTATTGTTTCTAGAAGGTTAAATCAACCTTGTCTTTGCTTCCAAGTTTAAGCTGCAAAGGATGTTATTCTGCTGATGTCAATCACATGAGCAAGGAAGGACAATAACTAAACAATAGGTCCCCTCCTGGTGTCTAAATCCATTCCCACAGCGCCACCCCTGGACAAGACTGGTATGAGCCTCATGAGAACTGCAGGGACCAAGGTGGGGCAGTTGCCTGGAAGGGCCCTCACTGGAGTGGTGGAACTGCAGCTGCTGGTTCCTGGTGCCGTAGAAGTTCCTGGCTGAGCAGACGATGTAAAGCTGGGAGTCCACCTCCCTCTGCAAGGTCAGGATGCTGGTGACAATGTAGCCGGTCTTCTGCGAGTACACAAACTCCCGGTCGGTCTCGTTCACCGTCACGTTGCGCGTGGGGAGCTCAAAGGTGATCACAGCCTCCGGGTTGGATTTGGCCGCACAGATGCACTTCACGGTGTCCCGGGCGGCTGTGCACTTGGAGTCCGAAAGGATAAGGGGAGCAACTGCAGAGAGAGAGAGAGAGAGAGAGAGAGAGAGAATGCTTCTTCACACAGTGCATTGTTAATCTACGGAACCTACTCCCACAGGAGACAGCAATTGCCACCTAGTTGGATGGCTTTAAAAGAGGACTGGAAGAGACGGCTATCAATGGCTACTAATCATGATGGCTAAGCTCTGCCTTCACTGTTGAAGGCAGCCTTGCCTCTGAATACTAGCTGCTGGAAACTGCAAGAGGGAGGAGTGCTCTTGTGCCAGAGTCCTGCTTGCAGACTTCCTACTGGAATCTGCTTGGCCACTGTGAGAACAGGACGCTGGACTAGACGGTCCACTGGTCTGGCCCAGCAGGCACTTCTTACATTCTTGTGAAAGAGGTGGAGGAGCAACAGCAGATTAGTCCAGTTGTTCTGCTGGACTGCACATGCTCCTTTGGGTGGCTGGGTGGGCCCACAAGCAAAAGCCTGTGTCAGGACACCAGGAGCTGTCCTATGGTGGCACAGGCATGCCACCATAGGTAATGGGCCAGCTGTAATGACCACCTGCAGTCGAGACTCAGGAGTCGGAGACTGCAGAGTCTCCAGCAAAGGCATCAGACAGGGAACCAGACCAGCATCAAGGCTCTGAAGCTACTAGAGACTGGGAGACCTCCGAGCCAGAGGCTGACAGATGTGAGCCCCCAGAAGAACTCGGTCAGAGCTGCTGACATCAGTCCAGAATATGGTGGTGGCCCTACAGCTAGGCAGAATGAGGCAGCTGAGGCTTGGGGGCTGATATGGGTGGGTAGGGTGGGTGGGAGAGTGGAATGAATAATCCTGCTTGCATGAGCAGAAGTCCACTGAGCAAATGAGGTGCCACCCAAAACACATTTATGTCCCACAAGAGTTTCTGGGGGCCCCAGGCGAGTGCTCACATTCAACGGTGAGGTTGAAGGCAGTGCTGCGCTGGCCAAACTGGTTCTCTGCCGTGCACCAGTATTCCCCGTCGTCCTCGTGCGTCACAGACTCAAACTCCAGAGCCACTTGGTTCTGGTAGACGCCCATGGCCATGGGCTTCTTGTCCTTGAAGATGGTGATCATGGGCTCAGGGTTGCTCTGCGAGCTGCACAAGATGGTGACTGGCTCTCCCTCGACGGCCACCACAGAGGCGTTCACCACAGGCTTCCAAGGGGCATCTGGGAGGGGGAAACAACCAAAAGCCGTCTTTTCCACCAAAGGAACACATAGTAAAAATATTAAGTGCCATATTTTCCTGTGTATAATACTAGGTTTCCCCCCCTAAAAAATAATGTCAAAAATTAGGGGGCGTCTTATACTCTCCCCCCATTTTCCTAAATCTGAGTCCCCCAAAATAGGGGGTGCCTTATACATGGGGGCATCTTATAGACAGAAAAATACAGTATATTATAACTATAATGTATTTATCATATAGAATCATAGAATCATAGAGTTGGAAGAGACCACAAGGGCCGTCGAGTCCAACCCCCTGCCAAGCAGGAAACACCATCAGAGCACTCCTGACATATGGTTGTCAAGCCTCTGCTTAAAGACCTCCAAAGAAGGAGACTCCACCACACTCCTAGGCAGCAAATTCCACTGTCGAACAGCTCTTACTGTCAGGAAGTTCTTCCTAATGTTTAGGTGGAATATGTATTTTGCTATTTTATAAAATTATTATATTTAGCTATATATATGGCAGTTAATGAAGTTTGGTGTGTATGTGTTCTGAAAACCCCCAATAAACTGCTTTTTTTCATTGTGGAGAAGTGGTATAGAAACATTCAGAATAAATAAAAGACTTGAGGTCCAGATGCCTGAAAGCGAGTATCTCATTTCCTGCTGCAAAGTTTGCACTGCAGGCTTCTCCTCCTGCCCCCGAATTGGCTTCAGGGCTTCAGGACTGGCTACTTACACAGCACAGCCAAGGCCAGGGAATGGTTGTCCTTGCCGTAAATGTTCTCAGCCGCGCAAGTATAGATGCCGTCCTGCAGGTGGGTGATGTTGTCCAGATGAAGCGTGAGGCTTCCCGCCATGTCCTCGTGCAGAATTTCGTCTTCTCGGAGCCACGAGATCAAGGCCATGGGGCTGCTGTCCACGGAGCACACCAGCACCACATGCGAGCCCTGAATGACCTCCACAGAAGAGTTCGCCTGCAGAATGCGGGGCGGGTCTGTGGAAACAAGCCAAAAGAGATCAGCCTCAGGGAGGTGCTCTGGTTTCTCCATGCAGTAACCAGGGCTATCTGCACCATGCATTTAAAGCAAACGACTTCCCCCAAAGATTCATGGAATGGTAGTTTCCCCGTCCCTGAATGGCAATTCCCAGCACCCTGAGCGAACTACAGTTCCCAGGAATATCTGGGGAAAGTCACGTGCATTGGATGTGCTTTCAATCTACGGTGTGGGTCTACCAAGGTTTGTTTATGGGCTTCGAAAGACATTAAAGTGTCCCAGTGTAGAAGCAACCCAATAGGCCCTTCCTCATTGCAGAACATGGGGACTTGATGTTCATTGAGCAAACATCCCTGGTTCCAGAGAAGAAGAAGAAGAAGAAGAAGAAGAAGAAGAAGAAGAAGAAGAAGAAGAAGAAGAAGAAGAAGAAGAAGAAGGTAGTAGTAGTAGTAGTAGTAGTAGTAGTAGTAGTAGTTTGGATTTGATATCCCGCTTTTCACTCCCCTTCAGGAGTCCCAAAGCGGCTAACAATCTCCTTTCCCTTCCTCCCCCACAACAAACACTCTGTGAGGTGAGTGGGGCTGAGAGACTTCAAAGAAGTGTGACTGGCCCAGCAGCTGCATGTGGAGGAGCGGAGACGTGAACCCAGTTCCCCAGATTACGAGACTACCACTCTTAACCACTACACCACACTGGCTCTCTCAGAGGTCCTCCAGCGCCAAAATGTGGCGAGAGCCCATGTGTTGTAGTGGTTATAGTGCCGACTGGGGCCTAGGAGACCTGGGTTCAAACCCCACCACCACCTCCCCAAAGCCCACTGGGTGGCCTTGGGCCAGCTAGTATCTCACAGCGTAGCCTACCTCACAGGGCTATTGTTAGGGCCAGCCAAAACTTTTTTGCGCCTGAAGCAAAGCACAAAATGGTGTCCCCGTCCCCAGGCTAGGGAAGAACGGCTGAGTGAAGATCTACATCAGGAACAAAAGCGGAATGAAGATCTACATTGGAAACAAGGGTGGCGGGAGACCACCACCACCTCCTCTTCGCCAAGAAGCAGTTGCGGAGGTGTCATTGCAGGGAGCTGCCAAGATGGCAGCAGATCCGGCCTCCAAGGAGTGCAACAAAAGAGATCACTGTTTAGCACAGCAGTGGTAGCAACAGTGGGCAATGCGTTCCTCGAAGGCCGGATCTGCTGCCCCTGTGGATGCTGCCGCCTGAGGCAGTCGTTTCCCCTTGCCTCATGGGTGGGCCGGCCCTGGTTGCTGTGAGGATAAAAAGAAGAGGTGGCAAGGCCTGTTCTCCACCTTGAGACCTAGGGAGACGAACGTATCGAGTCACGAAGCGACAGCCGCTTAGGAACCCCGACTCACATTTGACATCCAAGGTAGTAAACCCATCAAACTCAAAAGTGGTGTTGGAGTAGGTGACTTTGCAGCCCAGCTCGTGCCCATGGTTCTCGCGCGACGGCATGAATTTGAGCAGGGAGACGAGGGACCAGGTGCCGCCTTCCTCTTCCACTTGCGCGTAGACTGAGTGCTCGGCCAGGTTCTCGTGGTTCATCCACGTGATGATGGGCTTCATGTCGGGACAGTTATCCGGCACCACGCAGCGCAGCTCCACTTCAGTCCCTTCCACCACTTCTGGGGGGCTCACAATGGTGGGTTTGTCTGTGGGGGGGGGGGTTGAAAAGAGACACCAATGGGAAATGATATACAGTGAAGTGAAAAGGATGTTTAAAAGAACATTTGTAAAAAAAAACAACCAGAAGCCTTTCTCTTGGGAATTATAGTGATAGGTAAAGGTAAAGGGACCCCTGAACATTAGGTCCAGTCGTGGCCGACTCTGGGGTTGCGGCGCTCATCTTGCTTTATTGGCCGAGGGAGCCAGCGTACAGCTTCCGGGTCATGTGGCCAGCATGACTAAGTCGCTTCTGGCAAACCAGAGCAGCGTACGGAAACACCGTTTACCTTCCTGCCAGAGTGGTACCTATTTATCTACTTGCACTTCAATGTGCTTTCGAACTGCTAGGTTGGCAGGAGCAGGGACTGAGCAATGGGAGCTCACCCTATCGTGGAGATTCGAACCGCCGACCTTCTGATCAGCAAGTTCTAGGCTCTGTGATAGAACTACCTAAATTGCATAGAAATTTATTTATGTATGTGACTACAGCGGCAAGAATGTTACTTGCCCAAAAATGGGAAGAAGAAAAAGAAGTAGTAGTCCCAGAAAAGGAAGAATGGATACAAAAACTTATGGAATATGCAGAAATGGCGAAACTTACCGGAAGAGTAAAATCAAGATAACAAACTTTTTATAAAAGAATGGAAATGGTTTATTGAATATTTACAGATAAATTGTAAACAGATAAAAACACTGGCAGGATTATTGTTATAACCTGCAGCTATATAAGAGTATATATTTAAAGAAGATAAATAAATAAGTCAGTTAAGTTCATATGGATATGCGGAAGATATTAAAAATAAATTTAAGGAACCACAGAAAGAGGGGGAAGGAAGTTAAGTTTAAAATGTCAACATGATTGTAAGATCAGTGAAATGTATATATCTGAAAATTATAAATAAAATTTTTAAAAAGAAAAGAAAAGAGACACAAACAGTGGAGGCTGGTCTGCAGGAACACTGCCCCACCAGCCTCAGCCTTGCTTCCTCTGAGCCTTCCTGCTTACAACCAGACAGGCTCCTCCTGCCTCATCTCAGTGCTCCCCTTGAAGAACTCAGGGGGGGTGCACAATGTCAGGGACTGGGCAGAGGAGGAATGGTGGAGACCGCCTCCGCATCCTCACTCTTCCAGGGAGGAGGAAGAGGAAGACAGTCTAGACTGACAACAGGGCATTGAGGGAGGTAGCAGCTCAGAGGAAGATGAGGGGTAAAGCTCGAAAATCATGAGATAGCCGGGACAACACCCGGCTGACACGTTGCCATTGGAAAGCACCCCAGACCTTCCATCTCACGGAACCTGGCGATCCTTGAAAGTAGGAGACCAAAGAGACAGAGGGCACGTAGCGGCCCCCATAGAAGTGACGGATGAGGAAGTGGGAGGGACGGAGGGGGTGGAGATTCACTTGGGACAATGCCATTATCCAAGAGGCTGGGTTCTATAGCCTCTCTCTGTAAAGAATGAAATGAAAAAGGACGGTAAGAAACTTTTCCTTGTCTTTATACTTTCCTGGGCAACCAGCTGAGGGCTGGTGACAACATCCTGACACACACCAATCTAGTGTCTAGGCAGATATTTTCAGGTCTGCGCTCTATGGAGCAGTTGCAGCTACAAGGGACAGCTCCTCCTCCACCGGTTTATGTACCTTCCCCTGATGGGCTGTATGCATGCAGCCGGAGACTATGCCTGCATGACAACTTCCCCTGCTCCTCCCATTTCACTCCCCTCCTGGTTCTGGGAGACAGTGGTGTAGGAGAGGAGGGGGAAGCACCTGGCCCTTCACTTGCCTGACTTGCCTCTCTCTGGGCTGGTTCAGATGCAAGTCAGCACACACAAGAAGCACAGTCTGGCAGAGATGTAAAGTCTTTGTTCAATAAAACGGTGCACAAAGGCCCCCTCCCCCAGGAAAAGGGAATTAGAGCAGGCCTGGCTTGGTACTCACTGATGATCTCCAGATTGCAGTGCTCAGGGTACGTGTACTGATTGTATCCTCCCAAGTCCCCACGGAAGTAGTATTTGCCAGTGAGCTCGGGGCTGAGGCGGGAGATTTGCAGCGTGCAGTTGCGGAAGTTCAGCTCTCCCAGCAGGCGGGTGCGCCCCAAGTAGCTCTCGTGGACAATGTTGGTGCGGGATTTGTAGACCACAGGTGGGTAGTTCTTGGGGTAAGGGCTGTTGAAGTACCAGATGCCGTGCACGGCCGACGGGCGCAGCTCGTCGGGGTAGCTGAAGCGGCAAGGGATGACGACGCAGGTGCCCTCAAAGGCGGACATGTGCTCGGGCATCCACGCACTCCATGGACCAGCCAGGACCCCTGTGTGAGAGAGAAACGCAGAGGAAGCCATGAAGAGAAGGCCGCCTCTCTCCTCCATTTTGTACATCTTTCGGGCATGCTCCCCTGCGCATCCTGCTTTCAAGGCTAAACCGCTGCTGCAGCACCGTAAGGCTCTATTCCTACCTATAGCAGCCTTGTTTCCACTTGCTTATACTGTATATGCATACATAGCATTTAGGAAGCTTCTCTAGACCAAGGCCACATTCACACCATACATTTAAAGCAGTGCCATATCACTCTGAACAGTTGCAGCTTCCCTCAAAGGATTCTGGGAGCTGTAGTTTGTTAAAGGTGCTGAGCGTTGTTGGGAGTCTCCTGTTCCCATCGCAGAGCGACAAGTTTCCAGAGTTTCTTTGAAGAGGGATTGACAGCTTTTGGTGGGTAATAGGGGTCTCTTAAGAACTCTCAGCAACCATAACAAACTGCAGCTCCCAGAATTATTTGGGGGAAGCCATGCATGTTTAAAGTGGTAGCATAACGCTTTAAATATATGGTGTGAACGTGGCCTAAATCGAGCCACTGGCCTATCTCAGGGATGGGGAAGTTGTGGCCCAGAAGGCTACAAATCCCATTCGTCCGGATCACTGGCCATCGTGGCTGGGAATGATGGGAGTCAGAGTCCAGCAACTACTGGAAAGTTGCAGGTTCCCCATCCCTGGTCTGTCTAGCTTCGGACTGTCTATACCAGCATCTCCCAACCTGGCGCCCTCCTGGTGTTTGGGACAACAGCTCCCATAATCTCCGATGGTTGGCAGTGATGGCTGGGCTTGATAAGAGTCCAAAACACCTGGAAGGTGGCAGGTTGGGAAAGTCTGGTGTATATGAATGGGCCGAGGCTCTCCAGGGTTTTGGAGAAGAGCCTTCCCCAGCCCTATCCAGAGATGATGGGAATTGAACGTGCATGCAAATCATATCTACTACTGGGCCCAAAAAGGCTTCCTTTGATTTTTATGTGCCTTGAAGAGAAATTACTCTGTTTGGAAGCAGGATCTACAAGTAAAGGAATGCAATTTTCTATCACCTGAAGAGGAGCTTTACTTTTTGAGGCAAATGCTCAAAAAGTACTTTGGCTGATTCTCTCTCTTCTTTTAACTATAACACCACCTAAAATTAATCTCCATCTTTGCTCAAATAAAGATTGCTATGTCTCTCTCTCTCTCTCTCTCTCTCTCTCTCTCTCTCTCTCTCTCTGCCTAGCATGTTTTGCTTAATGCTGGAGACAGGTCTAGATAACCGTTTCCAAAAATGGGGGTTCAGGTATTGCTTCCTTGTCCCAGAATTATAGGCAAAACCTACAATTTGTAGCAGCACCTAAGGAAGCCTAAGGGCACCTCCAGACTGTGGCTATTTTGCAGGTGGGATTCAGTTGCATACCGGCAAAGTTAGGCTGCGCAACGGAAGTGGATTTGGCACTCCTGCGCAACAAATCCGCTTCTGTAAAAAAAATCGAACTTTTTGCGGTAAGGAAAGTGCCAGGGAAATGCACTGGAAAGTGTGGGAAAGCAATCGCTTGACACGACGTCTTATAACCTGCCCACAAACAAAACGAATGCTCAAATAAGCAAGCCAACATCGCATTACCTCCCCACAAACTTTGTGCAAAGAAATGCACAGGATGAATAAACAAATTGCAGTGGCAGCTGGTGGCGTGTGGTGACACTGCTCACCTAACCTCCTGACAACTGAGTCTCTGTTCAGGGAGAGAGAGGGGAGAGGCAGTGGGGAGATCAGCATGATGCAAACATACTGGTAGGAGTTCTGCATTGGCTCCACTGGTGCATGTGCACTGCACTAACTTCCTCGCCAAGTAAACCTCAGTTGCTGGGAGGTCAGGTAAGCACCAGCAGCCCAATACACCGTCTACTATTGGCAGATTGCTTGGAAGGAACTGTATCCAAACAAGCTGGCTACCTTCATTTTGAGACTGATGTAGTAGATACAGACCTTATGGTAGGGTTGCCATACATCTGGAATTTCCCAGACATAGCCAGGATTCGGCCATCAGAAACAGTGTCCGGGTGGAAATTGCTAAAAATGTCCGTGAAAATTCAGACGTATGGCAACCCATGTTGGAAATGTAGACTTTGGTGAATTTCCTTAAAAATAGCTCAAGAACTTTGGCCAAAACTGGAAAAAGCCCAATGACTTTGCAAAACAACAACAACACCTCAACAACTTTTGTGTCCGGATTTTCACTTTTTGAAATATGACAACCCTACAGTGTCTAGGCTATTTGGGGGGAAATCTTTTTTAATTCCCTCCCTCTTCTCTCCTGCTGTATATAACATCCAGCCCAGTGAAGAGTTTTGGAGAACTTGAAAGCCTGTGCTTGTTACTGTGTGATGTTTTGACTGGTCCTATAAAGGCATTCAAGGTCCAACTGTGGGAATTTTGATTTCCCTTCCCCCCTTTTCCTGGATCAACACAGCTTCCTTTGCTTTTCATAGCAAACGAGGCTATGGGTAATGGCCAAAAGAACAAAAAAAGGTGAAAATTAATTCCATCACTCGGCAGAGATCTGTCTGGATCTACCTACACAATGTTGGAGTGAGGGGGAGAAAAGGAAAGGGCCCATAAGGAAAACAACAAGCTCCCCGCTGGCTTTCTTCCAACTTAGTCAAATAACGCAGTCGCTCCTCAGTAGACTTCTAAACAGGGAAGCTGAGGGGGCTGTCACATAAGGTAGGTGAGCCAGAACCTTCAATCGCTGTACACAATCTGGAGTAGGCATGTACTGCTATGATCCAGTCTCTGTTATGATCTATGGGTTGAATAAGGGCAAGGATTCAGAGAGAGAGAAGAAGCTGCCCTCTGAGCAAACCCTGGATGCTCATACTAACTCAGTAGCATGGGCACTTGAGGAGCTCATTATATGAGCACCTATTCAGCCCAAGGAGATTGTGTTGCCCCACCTCTGTCCTCCACTCAGAAGCCCTAGTGGAACCACAATTTCCTCCAGCTTCATCAGAGCCAATGCCTGTTAAAGCAGGCTGGGGATTTTTTAACTGAGGCGGCTCCTCTGGCTGAAGGCAGACGCAGCTACTTAGGACACTGACGTCCACCTCCAAGGGCCTTCTGGCAGTTGCCTCACTGCGAGAAGTGAGGTTACAGGGAACCAGGCAGAGGGCCTTCTCAGTAGTGGTGCCTGCCTTGTGGAATGCCCTCCCATCAGATGTCAAGGAAATAAACTACCGTCTCACTTTTAGAAGACATCTGAAGGCAGCCCTTTTTAGGGAAGTCTTTAATGTTTGATGTTTTATTGTGTTTTTAATATTCTGTTGGGAGCTGCCTAGAGTGGCTGGGGAAACCCAGCCAGATGGGTGGGGTATAAATAATAATAAATTATAATCATCTTCCTCCTCCTCATTTAAAGCTCAGTCTGAGGTTGGCTGATGCTGAAACAACATTTGAGCTGGCCTCTTCTGTTTGAGCCTTGCATGGAGCTGTCCAAGGTACCAAAGACTCTTGGCACTTGCCTCGTCTCACTAGGACCTTCCCCAGGTTGGTATCTTCCAAATGCGTTGGACTACAGCACCACCCATCATCCCTGATAACGACTGATGGGAACTGTAGCTGAAAAGATCTGGAAGGCACCAGGTTGGAAAAGGATGAACTAAACTTTGCTCTGCTTTGCCTCGCCTTGCTCTGGCTGCCTGAATCTGGACTTTTGCTTTGGGTCAGATCCCCTGTGCTGCTGAAGCCATTGCTTACAAAAGGAGATTCTCTGTCAAACGAGTGCATCAGCTGTGTACAATGCAATGATGGAGCAACAAAACACAGAAGGTTTAGCACAGGAGGGGGGAATATTTTTCAGTCCTGGAGCCACATTCCATATGCCAGAGTTAGGAGGCCAAAAAATGGGCAGAGCAATAGGTGTGATACAGTAGGCTGCATACAAGCCATGTGCCTTGCAAAATCCATACCTCTCTGTCTAGGCAAGTAAGAGGCAATATCACAGTTCCAGGACACATTAAGAATATCTGCCTGTGTGTGTGTGTGTGTGTGTGTGTGTGTGTGTGTGTATGTAAGGCTATTATCATGCAGCCTGCAATGGAGGATTTGCAGTGCCACATCACAATCCTGGGTTTAAACAAGGTTTGAGTAATAATAATAAATTTTATTTATATCCTGCCCTCCCCAGCTGAAGCCAGGCTCAGGGCAGCTAAGAACAATAAAAGTGATGTGTTAACTTTTACGTGTTAGCTTTTTCTGCATTAGCCTCTCTGTTGCACCCATCTCTGCTGTTTTATCCTTGTTAAAACTGGTTTCTTCCTTTCTTTGTTTAAGAAATCAACTCTCCTGTGTCTCGCCATCCCTGCTTTACTCAAACCTCTTCTGTTGTTTGAGTACAGTGAGAAGGAAGGGACACTAAAGGGAAGGGAAAAAATAGGTTGTTTCAAGCTTCTCTCTCTTCCATTCCTCAATTGTCTAATGTCAGAGAAATAAAGGATGTGGGGCCCTCAAATATTCCATAGTACCTTCACACAATGTATTTCACTCCTGGTACCATGTGTTGTCTTCAA
The DNA here is from genome assembly GCF_964106915.1 of Podarcis gaigeae. Taxonomy (NCBI): domain Eukaryota; kingdom Metazoa; phylum Chordata; class Lepidosauria; order Squamata; family Lacertidae; genus Podarcis; species Podarcis gaigeae. The sequence goes on from NC_139684.1 coordinate 72,852,976, forward strand.
CATGAAGTTCCAGATTCAACGTAGCAATTTAGAAGAAATGTTTTATTAGCAAGCAAACACCCATGCATGCACATACAGCATCCATCAACTGAACTCAACCTTCTCCAACTGAAGAAACTAACCAGCAGGCTACAGTTACAGTAACATATATTAGAATGGGTTGTGTGTGCACAGAGGCGGCTGCAGAATAGATAAGAGCAGGCATGAGCCCAGGGGTGATCTATGTGCAAAGGAGAGTTGAGACATGTAAGGAGGAGGAGGAAAACAGGGAATGGAAGTGAAAATGAGGAGTGCAAAAGGGGATGACGAAAGGCTGGGAGTAGGAGGTGTGGGAACGGGATTGAAGATGAAAGCAGGGGTGTGAAACGGTAGCTTCATAACTGGGCAGAAGGTCTAAAGCAGGAGTCAGCAAACGTTTTCTGCAGGGGGCCGGTCCACTGTCCCTCAGACCTTGTGGGGGGCCAGACTATATTTTTTTGGGGGGGAATAAACAAACAAATTCCTATGCCCCACAAATAACCCAGAGGTGCATTTTTTAAAAAAATGACACATTCTACTCATGTAAAAACACGCTGATTCCCTGACCGTCTGCGGGCCAGATTGAGAAGGCGATTGGGTCAGATCTGGCCCCCAGGCCTTAGTTTGCCAGCCATGGTCTAAAGCAGCGGTTCTCAACCTGTGGCTCCCCCGATGTTGTTGGACTACAACTCCCATCATCCCTGAGCTCTGGCCTTGCTAGCTAGGGATGATGGGAGTTGTAGTTCAACAACATCTGGGGACCCACAATTTGAGAAAGGCTGGTCTAAAGGAAGCTTGGTAGCTGCAATTCATTGGGGGGGGGGGACGAGCATGCAGGATGTTACCAGGGGTGTGGTTTGTGTGCAGGGGGGTGTTCCACAAAAAGAGCAGGTGAAGGCATGGACACAGGGATGAACGGGTGCAAAATGGAGCTGCAGAACAGAAGAAGGTGAAAAGCAAGCTTGGTGGCTGCATTTGCTGGGAAGAGGAATGGGGCTTTGTAAGCCGAGCAGGCAAGGAAGAACACAAGTACTGGATCAGATCAATGGCCAATCTAGTCCAGCATCCTGTTCCCACAGTGGCTGCTCAGATGCAGGATCCAAGCACAAGAGTGCTCTCCCCACCTGTGATTCCCAGCAACGGGTGTTGAGGGTGTTACTGCCTCCAACAGTGATGGCAGAACATAGCCATTAGGGCCACAATGGCTAGTCTTATCTTCCATGAATTTGCCTAATCCAAGTTGGTGGCCATCACTGCCTCAAAGGGGGGCATGTCGGGCTTGGGATGAGAAGGGCCAATGAGGGGTGTGTCACGGGAACTGGTGTGGCCTAGGGAGAGTCTTGAGGACCAGATGGAAAGACCTGGAAGCTTTATTTGGCCCTTGGACCCTTGGTTCCTCACCCTTTGTTTAGCATGCCTCTGGAGGGTCTCCATACATCCTTACACTTCTGGTGGGTCTGCATTTGGGATTGGTGGGTCACAGCTTTGCAGGCTGTGAGAACATCAGAGGCGAGATTACTCCCTGCCTCCGAGACATACCTTCAAACAGGACCCAGGAGACGAGGAGAGCTTTGTAGAAGCACTTCATGCTGTTATTACTTTGCAATGGTTGGTCTAAGGAAGAGAAGAAGAAGAAGCAGGTTTAAATCAACAGCATAACAACAACTGCTTGGGCTTCCTGTAATATTTATCTATTCGGCCCCTTTACATACAGTAAGGCAAAGAGACCCCTGACCATTAGGTCCAGTCGTGGCCGACTCTGGGGTTGCGGCGCTCATCTCGCTTTACTGGCCGAGGGAGCCGGCGTACAGCTTCTGGGTCATGTGGCCAGCATGACTAAGCCGCTTCTGGCGAACCAGAGCAGTGCACGGAAACGCCATTTATCTTCCCGCCGGAACAGAACCTATTTATCTACTTGCACTTTGACGTGCTTTCGAAGTGCTAGGTTGGCAGAAGAAGGGACCAAGCAACGGGAGCTCACCCTATCGTGGGGATTCGAACCGCCGACCTTCTGATCGGCAAGCCCTAGGCTCTGTGGTTTAACCCACAGTGCCACGGCCGGCTGCAAAAGTGGGCTTCTGCACCTTTAATAGTAGCGCAGCTTGAATGGCAAGTTGTTAAAGGTGTAGTAGCCCCATCTGCAACAGCATCTATGGCCATCCCCTCTGTTCCCTGAGTGGTGTACAAGATAAAACCCAATTCGACATCACAGGAAAGCACTCCAGCAACAAACGAAAACCAACCTGCCACCACAAAGCAAATCAGAACATTCCAAAGCAGAGATCAGGAAATGAACAACAACAAAAAAAGAAATCACAGCAATAATCAATAAGACGAACAAAGAAAGGAAAAGAATACACAGCTAAAATGGCAACAGGAAACCTGCAGCAGCAACCAGCAGAGGTTAACACCATCACCACCATCGTTGTTGGTAGTTGCCATTCACCATATGATTCCAGGTCACAACAATGTCAATCAAAACAATTACAAATAGGTTTTTTTAAAAAAATGTATTTTTATTAAAGATTTTCTTGATTTACAAAGGTATGTGCGATGTCTCTCTCTCGTATTTTTTTCTTCCACGTAACTTTTTTTTTTTACAAATCGGTTTCATTTGTTGAGACATTAGGAAGAATAGAGGGAAAGCAGCCAGAAACATCATAACCAGACACTGGAGAGACCTGTCAGGAATAAGCATAGACTAATGGTACCAAATAGTATGGGAAACAGCCTTACTAGAAAAATTAACCAATAAACTGAAACTGACACGGGGACAAATAGAAGAAGACGCCTTCACCCTGGTATGGCTCCCCTTTATCACATACACAGCCCAACAAGACATTGACAAATATCCACCAACAGCATACAAATCAAAATGGCTAACCTGATCCTAAACACCCACCCACCCCACTCACACACGAAAACAATTACAAATAGTTTTTGGAGATCTTTATAGAGTTATGGTGTATACAGCTTTCAAGCCTAATTTGCACAGGAAACCTGGCAGAGAGGTTACACAAATGAAAAACCCGCAAAAAGTCAGGCAGATTTTCTGCAACTTGGTTCAGTTTTAATTCATATGAGCTAAAAAAAGGAACACAGATAGAGACCACCTGCTTCTCACCGGGATTTATGCAACGATATTTTTATTTAACAGGGGGAATGGTTTGCATCTTAAAAACAATTTGTTTGGCAAGACATAGCACTCTTGCGGAGAAGGGTATTCGTTGTTTGTTCACTCTGAAAATAATAAAATCAATTTTTAAAAACAGTTTAAAACCAATTGCGATGCGTTAGAGAGCCAGTGGGATATAGCACTGGACTACTGAGACCTGGGAGAGAAGGGTTCAAATGCCCACTTGACTGTGAAGCATGCTGGGTGACCTTGGGCCAGTCATGCTCTCTCAGCCTAATCCCCGTTACAGGGTTGCTGTGAGGGGGAAATTGAGATGGTCTTTCAGATATGCCCCCTTGATCTTCTTGGGGAAAAGATGGGTTGGAAATTTAATAATAAAATAAATTAAAACAATTCACCTCCAAGAAATAGGACTTGAAGCCATGGCTTCAGGTTACAAGAAAGGAAGTTCTGACTCAACATCAGGAAGAGCTTTCTGACAGTAAGAGGCAGTGTGGTGTAGTGGTTAAGAGCGGTGGACTCATAATCTGGTGATCCGGGTCTCTCAGCCTCACTCACCTCACAGAGTGTTTGTTGTGGGGGAGGAAGGGAAAAGAGATTGTTAGCCGCTTTGAGACTCCTGAAGGGGAGTGATAAAGCGGGATATCAAATCCAAACTCTTCTTCTACACTACTTCTGTTTGACAGTGGAATGGATTCCCTTGGGAGGTTGCAGACTCTCCTTCCTTGGAGATTTCTAAGTGGAGGTTGGATGGCCAATCTGCCACGGATGATTCTGTTGCAATTCCTGCATTGCAGGGGGTTGGACTAGATAACCCCTGGGGTCCCTTCTAAGTCTACAATTCTATGATTCTATGGCAGGTGGCGCTGTGGTCTAAACCACAGAGCCTAGGGGCTTGCTGATCAGAAGGTCAGCAGTTTGAATCCCTGCGACGGGGTGAGCTCCCGTTGCTCAGTCCCAGCTCCTGACAACCTAGCAGTTCGGAAGCACCTCAAAGTGCAAGTAGATAAATAGGTACCGCTCTGGTGGGAAGGTAAACGGCGTTTCCGTGCACCGCTCTGGTTCGCCAGAAGCGGCTTAGTCATGCTGGCCACATGACCCGGAAGCTGTACGCCAGATCCCTCAGCCAGTAAAGTGAGATGAGCGCCGCAACCCCAGAGTCGGTCATGACTGGACCTAATGGTCAGGGGTCCCTTTACCTTTGTGGTTCTAGGGTGAACACACATGCAACCAGACACACATCTGTCAGGGGTTAAAGGCCAGGGCTTTTAGCATTTGACAGAAGCCATGCAGTGAAGGTGCCAGGCACATCTCTGTGGGTAGGGAATCCCACTGCTCAGGGGCTGCTGAGAGAATCCCCTCTCCCAGGCCACCACTTCTAAGGGTGGTGGAACAACCAAGAGGGCTCCCATCTGTCAATCCTAATACCTGAGGGGGGTGTATGGAAGGAGATGGTCTTTCAGATATTTGGGGGTTTACGTTGCTTGAAGAATTTAACATGTCACGTGTGACACACTTTGGACCATTCAGGATGGCCTTCCACTAATGTGTAGGCCATGGGTAAGGAACCCACAACTCTCCAGATATAGTTGGACTGCAAGTCCCAGCACCCTTGACCAGAATTGGGCTTGCAGTCAGGCTGCTACCTGGTCTCAAAGGACAGCACAGGAAGGCTGAGAGCCAACCTGTGCAAATGTCCGATGTTGGCTGTGGACACTGAGCACGCACGCAAATATCTTTTTCTTTTTTTTAAGTTCTTCCAGGCATTTTAATTGTGACTTTTTATCTCGAGCTTCTATGCTATTCTGCCATCTGCTGTTTTGGACTGCAACAAATGGGACCTGTAGCAAAAATGTTGGAGTGTGGAGTGTTCCTTCTTATGGTTTATCTATTTTTATCTTTTAAAAAATGTACAATCTGCCTAATTTTTCTCAGAAGAAACCGAAGGCAGCCAACCATTTAAAGCCACAACAAGACTCCACCCCCAGTTTTCCTTATTGCACAGGCACTGAACAGATACAAGTCTTATTAGGCTGCTTTGGATCCTATTTTGTCCTTCTGCAAACCTCAAGGTTCCCCAAGCCCTGCTGATGCTTCCTTCTTGCACATGGATGGGTGCTGCTTTGGTTACCAAAGGGAACTGCATGCACAGGCTGAGCAATCATAACAGGAGGAACAATTGCTGTTTTATTGCACATACCTGGGAGTGCTTTTTGTTTTATTATTCTTCTATTTATTGTAAAGCCCCAACATCACATAACGGTTGGTTGCAAACACTTGAAATATAATGGCTAAATAAAAGCCACCCTGAGACCATTTTTTTTGGCTGTAGAATTGGATTAAAAATGCTTTAGAAGATGAGTAAATAAATAAATCAGTCCCCCTGCTTGCTTTGCTCTGACGTTCCAGCAGAGGGCAGAGACACTTTATATGTTTTGCTCCTGCACGCTTCTGTAGTGTCTAAACAGATGCATCAAATGTATTTTGGTTATAGCAGGCCTGTATTGAACACACCAACTTTGGGCTTCTAGCCTCGCCAACTTTCTTCCCCTCCTGCTTTGGAAGGCTCCTGGGTGACAGGCAGAAATCCAGCAGTGAAGCTTTTCTCAGCATGCAGCTGGTGAAATGGAATCAATAGAAACTTACATGCAGCTGGTGAAATAGAATCAATAGAAACTTACGAGTTGGAAGGGACCCAAGGGTCATCTAGTCCAACCCCCTTCAATGCAGGAATCTCAGCTAAAGCATCCACCGTGACAGATGGCCATCCAACCTCTGTTACACACCTCCAAGGAAGGAGAGTCTACTACCTCTCATGGGAGTCTGTTCCACTGAAATGGTAGGGAGAAAGCTTTACCAGTTGAATTTCTGCATGTAGCTATTCAAACAATGGTCAGTGGCAACTACAGTGAAGCACCACTTTACCTAATGGGGCCTCCTGCTGCTGCCGCGCCGCCGGAGCACGATTTCTGTTCTCAACCTGAAGCAAAGTTCTTAACCTGAGGTAATATTTCTGGGTTAGCAGAGTATGTAACCTAAAGCGTATGTAACCTGAAGCGTATGTAACCTGAGGTACCACTGTACTGGGTTGCCCAAGCCAAGCCCTGCTAGCTTTTTGGGTTTGCACGCTCTCGGGGCTATGATTGCAATCTACATTTCCAGAGAGCGGACAGGGTCATTGACCCAGAGGTAGCTGGGAAATATTCCCATAGAATTAGTTGAATTTTATTATTTCGGTCACAGACCAGTTCCAGCCCACATACAATATCAAGGAAGTCATAAAACACGATAGGGATACATTTGAATTTGCAATTAGGTATAAGAGGGACAATACAGATATAGCAACAGTTAAAAATATATAAATTAAAACTTAGTCACTAACATAAAGCCTAAAATTATCATTTAAAACCTTAATCATTATGATAGCACAGCTTGTTCCCTAAGTTTTATGGCAATCGCACAGAATTTGACTACCCTTAACGTGATCTCAGGAACCTTGTCCTTTACCAGGGATTTTAGACATTGAAGTTTGGATTCATTTGGAGATTATTCATTTCATTAATAATTTTTTATTAACCGACCAATCACATCAAATCAAACCAAATTACATAAATTCCAAATTACACAGCCGAATTTTAATTTTTTGTTGGGGGTACCCATATTTCAAGTTCCGAAGGGATCCAATCAACTTCTTGCTTCTTACTGCTGTTTTAATGTCCACAAATCTAACCTTATGATGTACACAATACTATCCAGTCCTTTCTTATTATTTTTCCACATCTCTTGTTGTTATTTTCATATATTTTTCCTTTCTCTTTGTGACCTCTGATAGTCTCCGCAAGCTGGTTAGAACAGTTTGTAATCCTGCATGGATATAATTTTTTTTATCCAGTAGCCATATCCAGACGTTTTCCATATAACATCACTTCCATACATCAAAACACTCTTAGTGTCATTAATCTTCACCAATCTGCCTCCTTTCTCAAAACCTCTGAGGAGATTCACTAGGAATGCAGTCTGAAACCAAGTCCGTTCTTCCTCCCGGCTATAAATCCTTTGTCAAGATGGCAACTCCAAATTAATTGCTGCGCCATTCCCAAAAGCTCTTATTGCTTCTTGGTCTCCATAAAGCATACTTTTGGTTAAAGTTTATCTCCACACAGACCTTAATCATCCTGCTTGGGTTAAACCGACGGTTCTAATGAGGAGGGGTTCTTGTAAATCACATAGAAAGTAAAAAAGGTCCCCCCCCCATTCAGCCCGTTGTCAACATACCCCACCTTTGGTGTATCTTCATCGTAAAATATTCCTGTTTCTCCAGCCCGTCGTCTTCTTTCGCAGAGGTCACTTAAATTAGCAGACTTCACTCCCCTTCTTCACTTGAAATATGTGCATTTGCTTCTTTTGTAATTAATTATTCCAAAATGCTGCAACTAGTGCACGATCAGAGACAGTGTCCAGGAGAGCCGAGGCCCACACGGGGGCATTCTGCCTAGGGCCCTCACCCCCTTCTTTCGAATTAGGGGGTGATTTATGGGCACAGCAGGCAAGGGCAGTGTTCCCCATTTCCTTGGGGCAACAAGGGAGGCTGCCTACTCCCATAACAGCCTCTTAATTACCCCATGTGGGTCGGAGAGATGGTATTGTCGGCCATCTTCCAATGCGCTCCCTAGTGGCCCCTCATTTGGAGATTATTCCCATAGAATTGGAAGGGACCCTGAGGATCATCTAGTCCAACCCCCTGCAATGCAGGAATATGCAGCTGTCCCTTACAGGGATCTAACCTGCAACCTCGGCAATGTCAGCACCATGCCCTAACCAACTGAGCTATCCACCTGGCCATTGATTGATTGATTAATACCACACCTTTCCTTCAAGGAGCTCAAGGTGGCATGCATGATGGTTCTCCTGCTCCCCATCTCATCCTCACAACAACCCTGTGAGGAAGGTGAGGAAGAAAGACAGGGACTGGCTCAAGGTCACCCAGTGAGTGTCATGGCAGAGTGGGGATGAGAACCCTGGTCTCCCAGGTCGTAGTCCAAACCTCTAACCACTATACCACACCGGTTATTATTTGTAGGCAACTCCGCCTGTCACTTCTTCCCTCAAATGGCCAGTGAGCCAATCAGAAACTGAAGCACGACAGGGGCAGCTTTAATTAGCCCACCCACTGAACAGTCTTTGTTTTTGTCACACAGCCTACCAGAACTGAAATTCTTGCAAGAAAAAGAGAGAGAAAGCAGATCTCAATTCATTCTGCATTTTGACATTGCTCTGGGTAAGGAACTGCAGACCAGCCTGAATTCCACATAGCTTTACTCCCAAATACATGGGGTTAGGACTGCAGCCTAAACTGTTGAGTTTTCTGTTAAAATCCATGGGACTAACTGGTCTCATTGGTTTCAATGAGAACTCAAGTTCAACTCGTTTGGATCCATCCATTTGCACAGTTATTTTCCACATGCTGTTAAGCACGATCCACTTCTCTGAGCAGCGAGATGTTCCAGGGACACAGGTTTGATTACCCAGGTTTGATTTCCTTCGGAAGGAGGTCACTGGACGTTCACCGGCATTTTGTAACATTTGCATTGATTTACGTATCGTGCAGCAAAGGTGAAAGGTGTCATCGAAACAGTCCAGCAGAGAGGCAAACAGTTTCTATCCAAATGCGATTTTGGTTTTAAATGAAGTGTAAGGAATCTCTATGGGAGTATACTGTATTTAAAAACGGGGTATCAGAGTTTTTAGGGGGCTAACCTGGTTGGGATAGCTGGGATAACAGGCTTGTTGGTTTCTGAATGTCTTATGTAGGTTTTTTTTTCAATTCGTTGTTCTGTATGGGACAATGACAATAAAGATTATCATATAGTATTGTATTGTAAAGTCAACTAAGCAGCAGATCTCAAGGGAGACAGCCATCACCCTAAGAGGCTAAGAGAACTCAAACTCATCTCCTAGGTCCGCCTCAGGAATGGGGAAGCCTTTTTACTCTGAAGTGGGGTGGCTGCGTTCCCTCATAGGCCACATTCATTACACATTTTAAATGCTGTGATAGCACATGACATGGCTATGGCTTCCCCCAGAGAATCCCAGGAGCTGTAGTTGGTTAAGGGTGCCAAGAGCTGTTAGGAGGCCCCTCTATTCCTCTCTCAGAGCTACAATTCCCAGATCGGTTTCTAACCATCGATTCCTCCTCACAGGGAACATTGCCTGCATTTGCCCCCTTCCTCTCCTGTTTCCCTGTGCCTGTTCTAGATTGTAAGGTGTCTGTGTACAAAGGTAAGAAGCACATCCCAGAAGCTCCACCCACTTCTGCCTCTGGCCCCACCCACCAGGGGAAAATGGCCCCTGGGATGTTTGCCACGAGGGAAGACAGCCCTTTGTTTCCCCACCCCTGATGTACCGTATTTTTCGCCCTATAGGACGTACTTTTTCCCCTCCAAAAATGAAGGGGAAATCTGGGTGCGTCCTATGGGGCGAATGCAGGCTTTCACTGAAGCTTGGAGAGCGAGAGGGGTCAGTGCGCACCAACCCCTCTCGCTCTCCAGGCTTCAGGAACACACCGCAGCCTAGGCAGCCCTGCGGGAACTCCCGCAGGGCTGTCTAGGCTGCGGATAGCAGCCTGCTTCCCGGAGTGCCGGGCGCGCTGAAAGCAGAGCGCCCGGCACTTCGGGAACACATCCGCAGCCTAGGCAGCCCTGCGGGAGTTCCCGCAGGGCTCCCTACGCTGCGGATAGCAGCCTGTCGCCCGGCACGAGGGGCGCCCTGAAGCAGAGCGCCCCGCCCGCCGGACAGACATCGGCCAGCCCCACAAGCTCGGGGGACAGCAAGGAGGCGCAGCGCCACCATCCCGCTGTTCCTCGACCTGGTTAGGTTTCCCCGACCTGGTTTTGGGGGGGAAATAAAGGGGGGGAAATTCCTTTATTTCCCCGCTAAAATACTAGGTGCGTCCTATGGGACGGAGCGTCCTATGCGACAAAAAATATGGTATATAGGTGGCAGCATAAATGAATGAATGAATGCATGTCTTGACTTCCTTCCAGAGGGCCTTCTCGGTAGTGGTGCCCACCCTGTGGAATGCCCTCCCATCAGATGTCAAGGAAATGAACAACTATCTGACTTTTAGAAGACATCTGGAAGCAGCCCTGTTTAGGGAAGTTTTTGATGTTTGATCGTGTTTTTAATACAGTGGTACCTCGGGTTAAGTACTTAATTCGTTCCGCAGGTCCGTTCTTAACCTGAAACTGTTCTTAACCTGAAGCACCACTTTAGCTAATGGGGCCTCCAGCTGCTGCCGCCGCCGCCGCGCAATTTCTGTTCTCATCCTGAAGCCAAGTTCTTAATCTGAGGTACTATTTCTGGTTAGCGGAGTCTGTAACCTGAAGCGTCTGCAACCTGAAGTGTATGTAACCCGAGGTACCACTGTATTCTGTTGGGAGCCGCCCAAAGTGGCTGGGGAAACACAGCCAGATGGGTGGGGTATGTATAAATAAATAAATAATTTTATTTTATTATTATCAGCATCAGCATCATGGCTGGCTAACTAGGGTTTTCCAAAATAGCCACCCGCCTTCCAGGTGAGTCTCCAACCAATTCCTGGTCATTGTCGGATATTTTAGATCCCATGGAAACACATCCTTGGGCATGGGTGGGTGGGTGGGGGAGTTAATAGCACTCTTTCCTCACGTCCAGGTATTGCCTCTGCATATTTCCACACGGGTAGCCCTGCTCACAGAAATCTAATTGCTCAGGGAACGCATAACAATACAGAGAGTTATGGCATAAAATCTCAGGAATTCTGTTGGTAGGATATGGGTTCTCCTTGGTGCAGAATCTAACGACTTTTGATTTACATTCAATCTTTATTACTGCTACAAGGGTCCTCTGTATTTCCAGGCAGACTCAGCAAGAATATCATATGCATAATCCGCCCCTCCGCCCCCACTTGTGAGTCGTCTCAGGAAATGTTGCCAGTCATCCCAGGAAATAATAAAATTAGTGAAATGTTATGCCTGGAGCAACTGATTACTAATCCTCAACGTGCCAAAAAGCACCTGCATTTAATAGATTCTTGGGAAATTAACTTATAAACCCAACTGTTGCCAGGAACATAGGCAGCATGGTTGTTATCGAAAAGTACGATTTTATTTTCTACCCGAATCAGCCAGTAAGTTGCTCCATAACAGGCACATTCAAGTTCCATGCAGAAAGCAAATGCATTTTTCAAGTTTAGAAAGTGTTAAATTTCTAGTCCTTATTGTTCCAGGAGGAGCCTAGGCCTGCTTATGTTTTAAAATTAAGATGTCTGTCAATCTTAGATGACGAAGGAGCTGCTGCCGTGTGGCTTCTAGCTCTCTGGCCAGACCAGCAGCTACAGCAGAGAGATGAATTTTGTAGATGTTGTTGGTGAAGCACCCCCACACTCCTCACTTATGAGAAAGGAAAAGCAAATGAATTTGCAAGCATAGCAGCATGGTGTGGAAAGATAAAATGTCAACCAGTAACACATGCAAGAGAAGAACACTCACAAAGGGATCATAGCTGAAATTGTTTTCATCCCACCCTCCTTGTACTGACGGAAAATCTTAAGCCTGTGAGAAAATATGACTCACTCAAGGGAGTTCAGATGTTCTGCGGTGGAGCTGAGGACCTAAGCAGAAGACCTTCAGAGCTACAGTTCTTCGCTTCCAACAAGTTTCAGGTTGTCCACACTGAATAGAGAAACATTGCCATGTGAGTAGGGCTTTTCACATTTCCCCAAACTATTTCCCCTCCTAAATTAATTGAAGAGATTTTGAGACCCCTATTCCTAATACCTATGTAAATGTTCCATCCTAGCAAGATAGAAAAGGCTCTCTCAATGTAGAGTTAAGGGCCCTTCTGTGACATCACTAGCCAGCAGACCAATCAGCTTGTTTCCCAAGTTGCACAGGTAGGCTGTTGCTGTGACACCAGCAGCCAGTAGACCAATCCGCTTCTTCTCTCCTGTAACAAATGCGTTTTTGCCAACTGGACCATCTAACCCAACATTGCCTACACTGACTGGCAGCAAGAGCTGTCCAGGGTTCCAGGCAGGGGTCTTTCCCATCACTTCCTGGAGATCTGAGGATTGAACCCAGGAGCTTTTTCATGCAAAGCAGAGGTGAAATCCTAGCATTGCTATATGCAAGGCAGATTTAACTTCCACAAAAGCCCAGGTGGAGTCTAAACATTCACAGCATGGAGGGCGAGGAGAGAGAAACCCACACTCAGCTGCAACATTTATGGGTTGACCTTGATTCAAACTGCCTAGTTAACCCACCTCACAGGGATGTTGTGTGAGGATAAAAGTGGGAGCAACCAGGGGAGGGGGTGGGGAGAGAAACAGAAGATCTAGGCATGCTACACTGTGCTTCTTGGAGATAAAAATGAAATACACTTGCAAGTCAGGCCTACTTGCTCCCATTCAGAGTTCCAGCCACTTGATTCTTTTGCAATCATTGCGTCTCCAACAATAATTCAGCATTCTGTACCCACTGAGCATGCTCAGTCAACGTTTGACTCTCTTTTTTGTGGTTATGCAAACATCGGTGTTTCCCTGAGTCTGCTGACATCTCCTTCTTCTGAGGGTGTCTCTTCGGATGGTGCTGTTTTGGCTTCATAAGGAACAGGACTTGGAGAAGGGAAACGACTCTTTAGCATATCTGATTGCAAGAGGATGATCGCAAAACGGCAGGACTCCCTTCTCCTCCTTTGAGCGGCTTTGAGTACAGTCGTGATCTGAATATACTTAAAAAAAGAAAGCTGAAGGAATCTGATCACAGCCGCCGTGATCAAGAAAAGGGCAATTCTTGCAATTTTAAATCCCTGCTAGCTCTAACGTGCCCAGACACCAGATACTATGATAACTCATAGACACAGGTGGCAGGCATACCCAGAGCCAACTGCATGTTCAGGCTCCTATTTGGGCCTAGCCTGTGGCAGCCAAGGCAGTGGAGAGATGCTCCTTTGCTGCCTCCAGAGCATAGCTGTCAACCATCCCAGTCCCTTATCCCAGCGCTGTGTCCCACTGCTGTCCCTTATTGATGATGTCCCTTAAATTTTCCGGGTTTCAAAGGAAGCAGCTCCTCTCCCTCCCTCCCTGTCGGCCAGGGAGGAGGGAGGCTCCAACTGTGTTGCTTGGCTGCGTTGCTCACCCAATAAGGAGTCTAAGAATGACTGGGGGGGTGGAGCTTGCATGCCTTATGCCAATCAAATCGGACGCATTGCCTGGGGACCCGCCTTTGCTCAGCACTTCCCAGTGGAGCAGTGACGGTGGTTTTCCTTGCTGCATCCCCTTTGCCAGGTTGCTGCGCTGTGGGAACCACCGCTTGAGGTCTCATTTGGCTGCTGGCTGGGCTTTCTGCCTTTGGCTTGGAGGGGCTCAGAAGTTGAACATACCTGTGCTTGGAAAACCCCTTATTTTGGCTGCTGGTCTTTTATTTTTATTTTCAAATCTGTAAGTTGACAGCTATGCTCCAGAGCATCCTCAAATAACCTTCTGGTGGCATTGCTGCACGTGATCCAGAGGTTGGCTACTCCTGACCAGAGGAATGGAAGCCTTCTAACCGAACGGCTGAACGTTTGGAGGATAAAGTCGCTCGGCTGAGGTCTCCAACGCCGTGTTGGGGGAACTAGTTCCAATTCATGTGGCCTGAGGATGTGGGCAGGATTCTCGCAGTGCTGAGCCAGACCACCTGCTCATTGGATACTTGCCCATCCTGGTTTATTAAAGCTAGCTGGAGTGGAGTGACTGAATGGGTCATGGGTGTGGCGAATGCATGGATTGAGTGGTTGCCCACTGCTTTTAAAGAGGCTACTACTTAAAGAAAGTAGTAACTATAGACTGGTTGCCAATACCTCTTTGTTGGCAATGGCAGCGGAGAGGGTGGTTGTGGAACAACTTCTGATATTCCTGGATGCGACCGATTACCTAGATCTGATACGATCTGGGTTCAGGCGCGGTTTTGGAGCCGAATCAGCCTTTGTTACCCGAATGGATTACTTTTGTCATGAGAGGGAGCATGAGATCACCGTATCTCATATACAGTGGAACCTTGGGTTACAGACACCTTGGGTTACAAACACTTCGGGTTACAGACTCCGCTAACCTGGAAGTAGTACCTCAGGTTAGGAACTTTACCTCAGGATGAGGACAGAAATTGCACACCAGCGGCACAGTGGCAGCGGGAGGCCCCATTAGCTGAAGTGGTACCTCAGGTTAAGAACAGTTTCAGGTTAAGAACAGACCTCCAGAACAAATTAGGTTCTTAACCAAAGGTACCACTGTATGCCCACTTAACTGCTTTAATATGTGGAACTGGTGCTGTTACAGGTAATAAGAATAATTCCGCATTTGTAAGAAATCAAACTTTTGGAACTCCCTGCCTACTGACACCAGGCAGCCATTTTTTGGGCACCTGCTAAAAACATTTTTATTCAGACAAGCCTATCCAGACATGTCTAATGTTGACAAATTTCAATGGGGAGTGTGATAGCTATAGACCAGTTGTAATGAATGAGGTAAACCACTCTGATACTTTTCGGTATATAGCTATGTTTTACAAATAATAAATGAAAACAATGAATAATCTTAGGAGAAAGGAACAGGAGGCATTGTCTTTCTTACTTCAGCCTTTGTACATAGCAGGGAGACATTCATCCAAACGTACAGAGGAAAACTCCCTCAGAACTACACAACCAGTCGGAGAATGTGCTGCCTCAGTGAAGATCATGCCACTCTGCCCAGTTGCTAAGCAACATCTCCACCTGCCATCCTCTTGTCTAGTTAACTAACATTAACCCTTACATTACAAACTAAATGATCCCTGCTTTTGCACTTCCCACAAGTCCAGCAACATCTGGAGACTGAAGAAGGCCGGAGAACGCTGTAACTACCACCAGGTCCTCAGAACATCCCAAACCAAGATGGCTGCCGGATGGAGGCCCCGATATGATCATCCTGGTGGCACAGTGGGAGGTGCAGGCCCTTTTCACCCATTTCCCCCTCCCCACCAGAACCTGCACAATGTCAGCCTGTGGCACCGGCCTCGGGCGAAGATCTGCTGGGAAGCAGCAGGGAGCAGAAAACAAAAGCAGCAGTAGAAGAAAACACACAGGCTCCTATTGTTGCTTGGCTGATGGTGACACCCACTTGCCTGCCTCTGTCGCAAATGGAGGCATAAGAGCGGGCTTGATCCTGGCTGGGTGCGGCCTGCGTCAAACACACAACAAAAGCCACCTGTGCAGTTATCAATACACCTCTTGTTTCTCCGACACTCCCCTCCGGCAACTGTCCCTTGCCATCTCTCCTTTGCGCCTTTCCTTCCTACCCCCACAGAAAAGTCCAGGCCATACAGCAAACCCTTTTCCCTGCACACAGCTCACCTATCTTTGTGAGTGAGGTGGTCTCTTATCTTTGTGAGTGAGGTGGCCTTTCTTGTGTCCAAATACCACCGATTCAGAGCGGTCCACCGCAGAGCACCAGACCCCTCTCCTTCCTCTGGCCATTCCTTAGGGCTGATTTGTTTATGCCGGACTTTCCTCTCTGCATCCAATCCACACACATACCCTCTCCACCTCCCGTCCCCGGCAGCTCAGATGAAGCTGATACTTAATCAGAGACACCGACACTGGGCTGTAACACTTAATCCTCAAATAGTTAAGGGCAAATGAGCAGGCAAGGTAGGGGGAGGATGGGGTTCTAGAATGCAATGGGATGCAAGAACGCAGAGGAGGAGCGCCTCTGAGGGCGTGCAGAGGGCCACCCTCTTGCCAGCGCTGCACAAAGCACTCCACCAGTCTGAGATTAAGTGGAGGAGTGTTGGTAGTCGGTAGCAAAGTTTCGGGTAATATGGCTCAGTGGTAGAGCATCTGCTTTGCTTGCAAAAGGGCTCAGCATCTCCAGGTAGGGTTGGCAGCATGAAACTTTGGATTGCTGCTGCCAGTCAGTGCAGACAGTACTGGGTTACAGGGACAAGTGGGTCTGACTGTGCTCCTAAGGTCTGAGCCCTGCCCCCAGATTCTTTCTTCTTTCTTTCTTTCTTTCTTTCTTTCTTTCTTTCTTTCTTTCTTTCTTTCTTAAGCAAATGACTAACGTGGGATAGCTCCGTTGGTAGACTATTAATTTCAGGGTTGTGGGTTCCAGCTCTATGTTGGGTGGAATATTCCTGCATTTCAGGACCCTCACAGTCCCTTCCAACTCTATGATCTTCTGTGATTAACCCTTCTCTGAAAGTGCAAAATAAAAGTCTGTGGTACCTTTAATAGTGGTGTTGAAGAGGGGCTGTCAATCTTGCATGGCACTCTGCGACTGCTAAGCCCTCTCTCTCCTGGTCTTCTCTATCCAACGTGAAGTTAAAAGAGGATGGCTGTTCTTTTTTACATCTGCCCACCTTAGAAATGAAGCAGAGCAGGGCCCATCAGGACAGGGAATAGAGAGGATAATCCAAACACGGCAAAATAATACGTGTGGATCTATGTGCGCACACGCATCAGGGCTGTGGAACCTGTCCCTCTCCAGAGGTATAGTGCCCAGATCAAGGGAAGTAATAGTTCCACTCTATTCTGCCTTAGTCAGACCACGCTTGGAACACTGTGTCCAGTTCTGGGCGCCATAATTTAAGAAGGATGTTGACAAGCTGGAATGTGTGCAGAGGAGGGAGACCAATATGACCAGGGGTCTGGAAAGCAAGCCTTATGAGGAACGGTTGAAGGAGCTGGACATGTTTAGCCTGGAAAAGAGGAGACTGAGAGGAGATCATGGAAACATAGAATCGTAGCGTTGGAAGAGACCAAAGGGTCATCTAGTCCAACTCCCTGCAATGCAGGAATTTCAACTAAAGCATCCCTGAGATATGGTAAGGTAAAGGTAAAGGTACCCCTGCCCGTACGGGCCAGTCTTGACAGACTCTGGGATTGTGCGCCCATCTCACTTAAGAGGCCAGGGGCCAGCGCTGTCCGGAGACACTTCCGGGTCACGTGGACAGCGTGACAAAGCTGCATCTGGCGAGCCAGAGCCGCACACGGAAACGCCGTTTACCTTCCCGCTGGTAAGTGGTCCCTATTTATCTACTTGCACCCGGAGGTGCTTTCAAACTGCTAGGTTGGCAGGCGCTGGGACCGAGCAGCGGGAGCGCACCCTGCCGCAGGGATTCGAACCGCCGACCTTTCGATCGGCAAGTCCTAGGCGCTGAGGCTTTAACCCACAGCGCCACCTGCGTCCCAACCCTGAGATATGATAGCCACCTTCAAATATCTTAAGGGCTGTCACATGGAAGATGGCACAAGCTTGTTTTCCACTGCTCTGCAGGGCAAGACTCGATCCAATGGCTCCAAGTTGCAAGAAAGGAGATTCCGACTCAAAATCAGGAAGAAATTTCAGTAAGAGCTGTTCAAGAGTGGAATGGACTGCCTTTGGAAGTTATGGACTCTCCTTCCTTGGAAGTTTTTGAACAAAGTTCTATCTATCCGCTTTAGCTGAGAATCCTGCATTGCAGGGGGTTGGACTAGATGATCCTTGGGATCCCTTCAACTCTACAATTCTATGTTGCTGGACTCCAGTCAGCATGGCCAATGCTCAGAGATGTGGAAGCTGTAGCCCAGAAACAACTTCTGTGTCACACCTTCCTTACTCTGAGTGTACCCCCTGTGCCTGCTTGTGGCGTGCTTCCTTAGCAGCAGCTGCAAATCCCACCCTCTGGCAGAGCCATGGTTCACTCCTGCCTTGCATCTCCCTTTAATACAGCACCTGGGAGCTTCCATTTTTATTTCCCACAATGCCTCTGGTGTTACATCACTCCTGGGCACTGTGGGAAATCAAAATGGCTGCTCTCGGCTGCACAATGTTTTCATTAAGAAAGCTGTTGCAACTCAGGAGGGAATGAGTTTTACATATAAGGCTCCAGTCCTAAGCACACTTGTTTGGGAGTAAGCCCCATGGAACACAGTGGGATCTTTGTCTAAGAACATGCCCAGGATCGGGGATGCAGAAATGCAAGGCTTGTGACTGGCTACAGAGTAATGCACGCCTGCCTGTTTGGCTTGAAAGTCTGTACAGCTAAGCTTCAGGTGGGCTTAGCGTATTGACATATCAGCCTCGAAAAATAGGACGCTGATTTGCATGTGCTGATTTATATGCACAAATGCAAATTTGGAAAATTATTACTGGCCTGTCATTTAAATTGGATTATGCTGCTTCTCACCATAGTGGGAAAGGTTGTTGGTACCTCCAGACTATTTTGGGGGAGGGATTCAGATGCATAGCAGACTTTAAACGTGTGCAATAGAGGCAGATAAAAGCATTGCGTTGCCCTCATACCCTTCTTAGGGTTCTTCTTCATTTTGAAAGAAGCCCTTCAAACAGAGGACACAAAGAAAGGACCGTACCCTGCAATGCAGGACACAGGGCCACCCTAGTACAGCTCCCAGCAAAAGTAACAAAAGTAGCCTGTTTTCATCTCTCCCCGTGCCTGCCTGCAAATCTGGCAAAATACTTGGCTTGTGGCAGCTGAGCCATCAGCTGGCTGCTGCCAGGGCGGCTGCAGAAGGCCGTGGCAGGGCTGCCCTGGTGCTTTCAGCTCCTGCCTGCTCCCAGCGCTGGCTCAGGTTACAAACACAGGGAGATCTTATCGCAAGGGCACCCGCAGGATGCAAAGGAGCTGAGAGAGTAGGGTGGGCGGGTGGCACGGGCATGGAAACTACAGGAAGATTGTGCATGTGTTTCTTGAGGTTTGAGAAAGAGGCTGCTTAAGAAGGAGGGATTAGCTGGGAAAGGCGATTAAAAAGATGGAGAGTTTGGCTGCCTTTCTCTCTCGGAGAGGAGGAGAAAGGGTCTCGCTGGTTCACAGAGAAGCTGGAGGAAAGGGGCTGTCATCCTGACGTCCTGTTGCAGAAATTATCTGTAAATCTATAGCCACACTGGTTGTTTGGTTTTGGTTTGCTGGAGAGATGGAATGGCCAGCAGAGCCTGGATCTATTTAGAATTCCTCGCCTCTGTTTCTTTTGGCTGTCATACATTCTCAGCCAAATTTGTGGTGCTGCAGATAGGTTAGAACACATGACGTTTCACCCAACCTTCTTCCACCACCCTCCCCAACTCCCTGCCACAAGGTTTGGGGTGCTTTTTAGGGAGGGCTGGCAGGACTTCCCCGTGCCCCGCCATCCTCGTGTTTCAGAACATATGCAATTGCTCCTCAAGAGCGCCTGTTATTTCTGCTCTGCACGCCGTTGCAAGCTGGAAGCGAGCCCTAAGTCAGAGGTGACTGACCTGTGGTCCTACAGATGCTGTTTAACTCCCAACTCCCATCAGCCCCAGCGGCATGGCCAATGGCCAATGGCAAGGGGTGATGGGAGTTGTATTTCAGCGACATCGAGAGGGCTCCAAGCTCCCCAGCTCTGCCCTGAGTGAACTCTGTAGGACTTGCTTCCAAGCAGATAGGCACAAGATTGCAAAGTTATTTATTCAATTTAGGGCACTGTCAACCAAGTCCACTCACCGGTGATCCTGTGATGTGTTACAACATAATTTAAAGCAAAAATTGAAACAACAATCCAGGCAAAATAAGAGTGAGTCACAATATATATTAAATATACAGAAATCAATGGACATGGATAATTTAGGGCCATTTTTCTAAATGCAAGCAAAACTCAAATACAACCCAGAATAAAAATTCCAGCACATCCATGTGTAGCAGTGGACTAATGTCCCATAAATGCCCGGACAAATATTGGCGCAAATTATACTTCCAAGAGGAGGGCACTCCATATTGAGGGTGCAACCACCGAAAAGCCCCTGTTCTGATGAACGCCCCCTGGTGGTGGAACTGTGACATTGGCAATGGTGGTTACAGGTGTGGCGTGCCCAGTGAGGTGGAGCTGCAAAGATAGCCTTCTGGCAGGTGTGCCAGGTAGGCTCCACCAATGCCTCTGACCTTGCTGCCACCTTGGACCTCCCTGCTCTTGGTAAGCGGCAGGGATGGTGACCCTGGGAGGTCACTCCTGTGGCTCTGCCCCACCAGGAAAGCTGCTGCCTTGTGTTGCTATAGTCTAGCGATGGAGAACGAGTGACCCATCAGATGCTGCTGGACTCAGGGTCCCAACAGCCCCAGCCAGCATAGGAGACGTGCATGGATGATGGGAGTTGGAGTCCAGCAACATGTGGAGAGTTACAAACAAGGAAAGAGGCCTGCGTTCCACATCTGCAGGTCAAAAGCACACCTCTTTTTCCTATTCTGTTTTAATAAAATTGCTTTATTAAAATCTGTTTAAAGAAAATTGCTGAGATTTAATAACAGCCACCACTTATGCTTTTGTGGCAGGGGAGGGGGAGGGGAGGTGTATTCTGCTTTCTAGCAACTGAAGCTGCAATCCCTAACTGAGCAGGGAAGCGAGGACCTCTAGAAGTTGCTGGCTTACAGCCTCCATCATCCCTGACCACCGGCCACGCTGGCTGGGGCTCCTTGGAGGTTTTTAAGCAGAGGTTGGATGGCCATTTGTCACGTGTGATCTGGCTGAGGTTCCTGCATTGCAGAGCGTTGGACTAGATGACTCTCAGGGTCCCTTTCCAGGAAGCCGCAGCTGTCCGATCCCTACAGTACTATAAAACCCAGTGGGCTTTCCTTCTGAGTGGGCATAAAGAGGGTTGCTCTTTATATGCATTTCAAGAACAGACCACGGAATCCTGCTGAAATCTGCTCCCCCACGAAATTGCCGCCCCTTTCTCTACGGACATCTGAAATGACACAGGCGAAGACAGGCAGCCAACAGACAGACAGGCATGCTGTGTCCCCTTAGGGCTCTCCACACTCCATTTTGAACACCTCCACCCTCTCATCATTGTCCTCTGCCTTCGATGTCTGTCCACCCAGCCTTTGAACAGTGCTCCTGCCCAATGCCATCAAGATAACTGTCAGCAGACGCTCCGTTTCTTCCTCAAGGAAGGGTCCATCTCACCCCCAGAGCCAAGGGAAACAAACCCCCTTAGTGATGATCAGGGTGGATGTCTGTTCAGACCCATCAATCCAGGGGATCAGGCCCCTTTCGTTTCCCAGGGGCTGGCTTGCATCACCCTACCTCTTCCCAGACAGGCTTCGCGTGGATAAACAAGCTGCTTGTCCCCGTTTGCAGAGCAAACAAAACAAAGCACATTTGTGTCTCCTTCCAGAACGGAGAACAGTGGCAGGAGGCAGGCGCGATTTATAGACAGGCTTCTTTAGCGCCAGCACAGCTCCTGCTCTGACCTCTGTGGCCCGAAAGCACCGGGAGCTACACCAAAGCCAGACTGCTCACGTTCATCTCCAGATCAGTTTTGCCTCCTCTGTCTGGCTAGTGGGTCTGCACAGTTTCAGGCAGAGAGAAGGCTTTTGAAAAAACAGGCGATGCCAGGAATCGAACGGGAGACTTTCTACCTGCAGAGCTCACATTGTAACACCGTGCCAGGGTCTCTCTTCCTCCAAAGGACAGAGAGACTTGCAAGAAACAGGGACCCAGCCCAGGGCCGAATATCAAGCTATTTCACTGCTTTAGATGAAGATCAATCCTTACCCCAGATTTCTCCCCTTCCCAGTTACGACGTCTTTCCCCTGATCTGGCCAAGTCAACAGGCATATTCGTTCCAACCAGTTTGTATGCAGCAAGGGAGTTGCAATCAGTAAAAAAAAGCATGATGGATGGAGCCAATTGGCCCCAAACCTCCGGCCCTTCTGTCCCAAGGGGCAGAGGAGAACTTGAGACTTCTAGGCAACTCCCTGTAGTGGTGATAAGGTTGGGCAGGACGTAAAGGGGTGTCAGCAAATATATAGCCCATGGTTCTGCTAATGTGACGTAAGAAGGGGCAGAGGTTCTTAGTGGGCTCATGTATAGCCCGCCTTTCTTCCAAAGAGCTCAAGGTGGCATGCACCCTGTTTTTATTATCCCAACAACGACCTTGCGATGTAGTTTAGGCTGAGAGACAGGGACAAGCCAGAGGTTACCCAATGGGCTTCGCAACAGGGTAGGGATTCGAACCCAGTTCTCCCAGACCTTAGTCCAACAACACCCAAACCCCCACACCACACTGGCTGTTTGCATGTGGGGCAGAGCCTAAAGCAGAGTTTGTGACAATGCTTCCACCAGGACTGCTGCGTCTGGAAACCCAGCTTCCAAACAAGCATCCTTCTGGTTTTTATATTCAGGCTGGGCTTAATCTTAGGAAAACAACTCTGCAAGAACCCCTGAAGGGGTCCTGCCCAAACTCTACAGAGACAGAAACTCCTGCTGCTCCGATGAAACTTACCTTTTAGCAGCGTCGACAGGCGTTCTCTCCTGTTGATGCTTCCAGCATCGAGTTTGGACGAACTGGGTGGGGATCTGGAAGGAAAAGAGCAAGCTGAACCGGAGCCCGGGTTGTCTTGGGAAGCAGAAGGGAAAAAAAGATTTCCACCTTGGAGTCAGCAGATGGAAGCGGAGCCTCTGGTTCGGATGCTGCCGGCTACTAACAGAGACAGGGAACTTGGGCCTGATGGACAGCAGCAAAGAGGGACGATGGAGTCCTAGCCGGGGTTGAAGTGATGTTGCAGACCCTTCTGTCCCAGGACAATTGCCACCCTGCCTGTGGGCTTCTAGGAGATCTCAAGGGTGGCTCAGCATCCGTAGGTGGAATCTGGGCAGAGCAGGCAGCTTCCTGGGCATGCGAGTGTCAGTGGGTGCCCGACTATGTCAGCTCTGCATTTCTGCAAGCGGAGCCCACACACAAATTCCACCGGCTATGTGTGCGTGTTGGGGGGGGGGGAGAGTGAAAAGACAGGCTGCTGCAAGTGGGGGGGGATGCTTGGCTTAGTACATTGGCTGCTTCTCTCGCAGCACATCTTCCTTCCTCTCTTGTGGGTGGATGTGATTTGGGCTGGGCCTTGGGACTCCCCTAAAAGGAGCCGGTTTTTAATTCTCATCCGCCTGCTCTCCTGCTTCTTGCGTTGTGCCATTATCTAGCAATCAGCTAAATACCTGTTATCCTGAGCAGCTTGCCTGCCTGAGAGCAGCATGAGATCCTAGCTTGCTGAATTGCACTGAATTCTGGGAGAGGGGCCGAGGTCTGCATGAGCGACCAGACACATAGGAAGCTGTTTTTCCTTCCGGACCCCTGAATTGGTTTATGGTTGACTCTCCAGGGTCTCGGAAGGAGAGGGCCTCCCCCATCTCCGGACTGCTGCCTTTTAACTAGACTTGCCAGGGATTGAAGCTTTAGCATGGAAAATGTGTGCCCAACCGCTGAAAGTGCCTGCGGGCCATCAATATTTTGCGGGTGGGATTAAAGTGCAAACCGGAATGTTAGGGGCCCCACCAGACTGGTGGATTTTTTAAATGTTGGGTACATTCTACATATGGTTACCAGATTTTTTTTCAATGAATCCAGGGATTTTTTTAATATTTTTTTTGGAAGCTGAGTAGCAACAGGGAATCAGTAGTGGGGATGGTGAGGCGAAAGACCCTGGGCCCAAGCACACATGCATATTGTATAAAGGTGCAAAACCCTGTGAAACATAAATGCGCAGCGTTTTTGAAAAACTGGGCTGCCTGTGACTCCAGAGCCTCCCCCGAACTATTAAAACAGGGGGGACAGGAGATCGGGGAAGGCTCGGGAGTCATGGGCGGGTGGCACGCCATTGCCCAGGAGGGGTGCAAGGTGCACGGTTTCTCTGCCGGGCAAGGTGCAAAGCCCTTCTTTCACACCCTGCGAAACAGTTTTTTTAAAAAACTGGGCAACTGCGTGCCGCCTGCCCGTGACTCCTGAGCCTCCCCTGATCTCCTGCCCGCTTCCCCCTTTGTTTTGACTGAAGGGCTTTGCACCTTGCCTGACAGAGAAACTGCTCACCTTGCCTGACAGAGAAACTGCTCACTGGGAACTGTAGTTTGTTCAGGGTGGTTAGAGTTGTTAGGAGATCTGTATTTTTCTCCCAGAGCTGCAATTCCCAGAGTTCCCTGGTAAGAGTGACCGGATTGTTAAACCGCTGTGGAAGTTATAAATCTATGAAGGGAACTGGGTGTCCTAATAGCTCTCAGCGCCCTTAACAAACTACAGTCCCCAAGATTCTTTGCAGGAAGCCATTGCTGTTCAAACTGATAAAATATTGCATTAAATGTACAGTGCAGAAGGAGACTATTATTGCAATAGCAGTGGATTTATTCTGCTTCACTTTGTTCTAGGGTGCTTCCCCACTTTACTTCCTGTCTGGAAGGGCTACAGTGTAACTAAAGCAGGACAAAAATAAGTAAACAGGAACATTTTGGGTATAAAAAGCTACAGGATTTCAGAGGGAGATTATGGGATGTGCACTGCTTGGAAATAAGCAGGATGTCCACTCTGAAACAGCACTGAAAGTGGGAACATGTGTGGCCGCCATAATAGCATCATGAATGTGCAATCCAAAAGGATGTCTGGAGGGGCTGTTGGTTTGTGCATTTAAAGTGGATTAGAACAAATCTCCACTAAAAATGAATCAGACTGTTTGCTGTTAGGAAAGTGGAGGGGAAATGCATAGGAAGACATGTAAACACCCCACCAGCAAATCAAGGTGAGTGCAGAATGAATGCTCATTGTCATATAAACAAAACAAAACAAGCACACAAAAACGACTACACATTAGTCTAACCACCACGTAAGATTTGTGCAAGCAAATTAGGGTTTGTGATCAATAAATAGGTTGCCTGAAGGATCCCTGAGCTACAACCCCTCACCCAAAAGAGAGGACCATGGTGCTTTTTGTTGTTGTTGTTTAGTCGTTTAGTCGTGTCCGACTCTTCGTGACCCCATGGACCAGAGCACGCCAGGTACTCCTGTCTTCCACTGCCTCCCGCAGTTTGGTCAGACTCATGTTTGTAGCTTCGAGAACACTGTCCAACCATCTCGTCCTCTGTCATCCCCTTCTTCTTTTTGCCCTCCATCTTTCCCAACATCAGGGTCTTTTCCAGGGAGTCTTCTCTTCTCATGAGGTGGCCAAAGTATTGGAGCCTCAGCTTCATGATCTGTCCTTCCACTGAGCACTCAGGGCTGATTTCCTTAAGAATGGATACTTTTGATCTTCTTGCAGTCCATGGGACTCTCAAGAGTCATGGTGCTACTGATGCCCTAATTGCCCTATTTTGTTGTCCTTATATTTGCTTTTGTGTGGATAGAAATTGAGTTCTCCAGGCATCAGGCTCCTTTCCAGGGACTCCAAAAGTTAAATATCTGAGCGGATCTCTTGGTTGTAGGGTGTGTGCACTCAAATGCATGTGCATGGGTGCAAAGAGTCAGAATGCCGTTTCCCTCACAGCCCCCCTCAAACCGCCACTCCGGATACTATATACATCACCAAATGTGGTTGCTGCAGCTCATCCTAGGTCAAAGCAGTCAGATCCAATGACGAACCTTCTCTTAAGTGTTCTTGGGAAAGGCTGCTTTGAAAGCCAGTGCAGGATAAGTTCTCTTCGAGCAAATTAATGCAACATTTGGAAGGCAGGGAAGCTATGCATCACTTTGTGTGCGCACATGTACCATACACTCAGTAATGCTTAGGCTGTGAAAGTATCACCTGCATACACATACACAAGTTCCCCTATTTTTGTCTGCAAGATGCTGGAGGTGAGAACGCTCTATTTTCAGAAGTGGAACCATCTATTTTCTCTTTCCAGGTGTGGAATCAATGGCCATTGGCTATTAGTCAGGAGAAGAGGGAGCTTCAACCAAATGTTGCAGTGTGGAGTGCTCCCTGTTCAGAATCCCAGCCACCCCATCCTATTTCTCTGCCCCATCCTCCTTTTCCATTCTTTCCTCTCCCAGCAGATGATCGGCACCCTAAACTGGCTGTATTTTGCTGTATTGGGGCAGGCGGGGGGAAGTGGTTTATATATGACAGTGATATATGTTGTGTGGGATGTGATCCATGAGAGGCAGTCAAGTACAACATTCCTTGAAATGCTAGAGAAGACATGTGAGGGAATCTTTGGTCCAGCCATTCGAAACTTCCCGTTCCTCCTGGCTGGAGCATCCTTCCTTTTGCATATGATAGAAGGTGTGCGTGACTTAACCCGTCCAGGTAACAAAAGGACGGGTCATGCAGCAACCTTTCCCCTTTTTGACTTCCTTCTTTGTTTGACCAGCCTTTTAGCTAGGACTGCTCTGCTAGCTCTCAGCTAGCAGAAGCACTGGGATTACTTCCCCATATGGGGTAGATCCACATGTACATATTTGTAACTAAGTCTGCCTTCAGAGATCCAACTGTGAATTGACGTACGTAAACTTCTTTTATTGAAATATATATACAGTCGTACCTCGGGTTGCAGATGCTTCAGGTTACAGACGCTTCAGGTTACAGACTCCACTAACCCAGAAATAGTACCTCATGTTAAGAACTTTGCTTCAGGATGAAAACAGAAATCGCACGGCGGCGGCAGCAGAAGGCCCCATTAGCTAAAAGTGGTACCTCAGGTTAAGAACAGTTTCAGGTTAAGAATGGACCTCCAGAACGAATTAAGTTCTTAACCCGAGGTACCACTGTATATATAAAAAATTGTCCAGTAGCACCTTAGAGACCAACTAAGTTTGTTCTTGGTATGAGTTATCGTGTGCATGCACACTTCTTCATGCTATCAAATGCCAACAATGCCCTTCACAAAAGCTCATACCAAGAACAAACTTAGTTGGTCTCTAAGGTGCTACTGGACAATTTATTTATTTATTTTTAATATATTTCTACTGCGTCAGACCAACACGGCTACCTACCTGATTCTTTTATTGACTTTGAATAAGACTGTGGCATCTTTATTCTTTTAAGAGGGATTCAAGGGAACTTACCAGGAACATACAATTCAATCTGAAGACAGACTGAATTGTAAAATAGGGAGAGGCTCACACAAGCCTGCAACCAGCTATCTGCTGTGCATGTAAAAAGGGGAATGTACCGTAACTTCACTTCGTTAGGAAGGATATAAATAAACAATATTTCCTCTCCTGCCACCCTGAACATTCCCACATGTTGGCTATGGAGAGCTGGGTTGCAGCGTAGAGTTAAAACTATGGAACTTGCTCTTGCAGGAGGCAATGGTGGTCACTAACTTGGAAGGCTATAAAAGAGGACTGGATAAATTCACGGAGGATAACGCTGCCGACGGCTACTAGCCCAGCTGGAAGCAGCCATGCTTCTGAATACCAGTTGCTGGAAACGGTAGAAGGGGAGAGGGCTCTTGTGCTCAGATCCTGCTTGTGTATTTTCCACAGGTGTCTGTTTCACCGCTGTAAGAACAGGATGCTAGACTAGACGAGCCACTGTCCTGGAGATACCGGGATTTGAACCTGGGACCTTGGGCATGCGATGCAAATGCTCTAACGCTGTGCTACAGCGTTGTCCTTCTCTGGACAAGAGGAGATGGGGGCCTAATGGGTAAGGTGCTCCGGAGTCAGGATTCCTGCGTTTTCCAGTTTGGCTGGGGGGCGGGGATAGTTTTTGTGCTGATCTGACGCACAGTGAATCCATTTCTCCGGCTGCGTTCACCAGAGCACAATCTCCTCCAATTGAGCCTTTCTACTGGGAGGCATTCCTGACACGCCCAAAAACGCATTCTTCACGCTTCCCCCTCCTTACTGTGGGCAGGCACACCTCCCCAGACCCAGGAAAACACAGTTAAGTCACAAAAGATCCCTGTTTAATGGTCCCCCGTGTTTCCAAGCCACCAACATATCCATTGCCGGGGAATCTACAACATCCTATCCTCTCTCTGTGTGTGTCTGCCTCCACAGAATTCCACCCTCCCCTTCCTCTGCTGGATCATTTTGCAAATTGCACCATGAGTGTCCTTCACTCAGTGACAGTTAGGGACTGTGATATTATTCACAAGGCGGGAGCAAAACAGCCTGGAGCTGCTGTATAGTTGCTCCAGAACAGATAATGGTCTCCTCCACCCCGTCCAACAATTGCTCATGAAATGCAGCCACCTCTGGGGTGGCTCTTTTTCCACTGCTACATTCTACATTTCCATGGAATTTGCATGCAATTCCCCCCCCCCCCATGTGCTCAGGAAAACTAACCAGCCTTTTAGTGCAAATTTATCCAAATGTACACAGATCTGTATACAATTTCACCTAACATATGCAAACTTGCGAAGCAGTTTCCCCTGATATAATACATTTTTGAATGTTGATTTTCCTCATAAATGCATTTTTAGGCACGCTTCACAGCAGGACACATATGTTTTTGCACATATCCCTGGTTGGAGGACGAAGTAATGCAAAATTCACGGACGCCTGATGTTATGTATTCAGTGGTCTGTGTTTGCCTGAGCTTGAGTCTGGACTAAGGAATCTGAGCTCCTGTGTTCTGATTCAAGACCTGACGTCCAATCACAGAACATTTCAGGATTTGGGCCTCTGCCACTGGCCCTTGAACTCTGAGTCGTGATTTGCAGCTTGGAAGTTTAGACAGCCAATCACGTTGGGAGTGGGAGTGGCCCAGACTTTCAGGGATATATATATATATACAGTGGTTCCCCACAAAACGAACGCCTCGCAAGACGAAAAACTCGCTAGACGAAAGGGTTTTCCGTTTTGGAGGCGCTTCGCAAAACGAATTTCCCTATGGGCTTGCTTCGCAAGAAGAAAGCCCATAGGGAAATCTCCGGGGACCTCTTTAAATGCTAGCGGTGGGGAGCAAAGCCTTTCCCCCCCCCTCTGGCCTTCAGAAGAGGTCCAGGAAGGCCGGCGGGGCCGAAAGGCTTTGCTCCCCACCACCAGCATTTTAAAAGCAGTCCGGGATAGCAGGGAAGCGCTTCCCGCTATCCCGGATGGCATTTGAAGGCAGGCGGGGGGGGAGCAAAGACTTTTGCCCCCCGCCGGCCTTCAGAAGAGGTCGGGGGACAGACTGTCCCCGGACCTGGTCTGAAGGCGGTCTCCATAGGAACGCATTAATTGATTTTTAATGCGTTCCTATGGGAAACCGTGCTTCGCAAGACCAAAAACTCGCAAGACGAAAAGACTTGCGGAACGAATTAAATTCGTCTTGCGAGGCACCACTGTATAAGAGCTTTGCCCCTGTTTCCCAGTTATGTAGTTCAATAAAGGTTCTTGCTGTTATCACGGTGTCTTGCCTTGTGGAAACACACCTACAATTCACGTGACTCTCGAAGGATGGCTCTGTTTTGGTTTGTGTACTGCTTTGGAAAGTGTGGATTTGGAAACGTAAGAACAGCCCAGTAAGATCAGGCCCATTTGCTGCAGCATCCTCTTTTCACAGTGGTCCATGGGAAAACCCTCAAGTAGGAGAGATGAGCACAACCTCTCCTCACCTGTGGCTTCCCGCAAACCGATATTCAGAGAAGCATTTCCGCCTCTGGCAGAGGAGGCAGAGCATTGCCATTGTGCTAAGAAGCCACTGGTACTCTCCACGAATTTGTCTCACCCTCTGCAAATTCAAGCAAATTTCTCTTCCTTCCCCCAGAGGTAGCTGCATCTTAGCTTAACAAGCCAAGCAATCCTTGCAGAGAGAGACCTCCTGTGAAGCTGTGACCCAGCTGACTCCCCCTGTGCCAGCTCCTCAAACATAGAGGCATTAGGCAAAAGGGTGTGTTTTAATCGCTCGGGCTTTTGTACTGAACTCTGAGTCACTGGCACGGAGCCCACCTCCCTACCCTTGCCTTTCCAGCTCTTGCACCCTCCTCGAGCTCTGCTGGCGTAAAGCAAGCAGGGATAGGGCCCTAATTATTAGTGTGAATCTGCATCAATCGGCAGAGCATATGGGGGAATGAGCTCCGACTTCCTGTGAGCAGCAGCTCCCCGTCTGCCTGGGCCCGTGCGCCGTGTGCACATTGCCATGGTGAACTCAATTGTGTTGCTTTCGCAGCCGAGTAAACAGACAGGCCTTCGTGGGGATGCTCCCTCGAGCTCGCAAAGGAGCAGAGTGAGATGGTGGGTGGGGTGGGGTGGGGTGATAAAAGGTAACGTTCCAGAACGGCCTTCCCCAACTGGGTGCCCGCCAGGTTTTGCTTTGCTTTGGGATGACAGCTCCCACCAGAGCACAGTTACTCTGTGGAACTCACTGCTGCAGGAGGCAAGGACAGCCAGCAAACGAGATGGCACACCAAATGCAAACAAACCATCAAAAAGACTCTATGAATTGAAAGTGGAGACACCAAAGTTTATGTATCTTTCCTTGCTTGTTTTTTTGTATCACAAAATAAAGTAAAGGTAAAGGGACCCCTGAGCATTAGGTCCAGTCATGACCGACTCTGCGGTTGCGGCGCTCATCTCGCTTTACTGGCCGAGGGAGCCGGCGTACAGCTTCCGGGTCATGTGGCCAGCATGACTAAGCCACTTCTGGCAAACCAGAGCAGCGCACGGAAACGCTGTTTACCTTCCCGCCGGTACCTATGCATCTACTTGCACTTTGACATGCTTTCGAACTGCTAGGTTGTGGATCACAAAATATCACAAAATAACCTTCTATAAAAACTAGATTTTTTAACAACAACGAAAAAGGATTAGACCAATTTGAGAAGGAGAGGGCTACCCATGGCTACTAGCAATGCATGATGGCTAGGCTTTGCCGCAACAGCTGGAGAGATGAATGCTTCTGAATATTACTTGCTGGAAACCACAGGAGAGGAAAGTGTCCTTGTGCCTGAATCCTGCTTGCTGGTTTCCCGCAGGCGTCTGATTGGCCACTGTGAGAACAGGATGCTGGATGAGGCGGGCCATTGGCCTGATCCTGCAACTTCTTCTTTCGTTCTTGCGTCCATGATTTAGCCCTGCCCTATAGGACTAGACATTTGCATGTCGTGGGTTTCAACGCAATCGCTTGCCTGCACATTGCTCGAATGGGCACACGAATGTCATACATTGCTCCACAAACTGAAAGCAAAAATGAACATTAATGGAACGTTGGCCATGCAGATGGTAGAATCATGTACCTATAGGATGGAAGTGCACCTAGAGGTCCTCTAGCCAAGCCCTCACTCAGTCCTGCACCTACAATGTTCAGTGCTGCCAATTTCAAGTGGGGAGATGAACAGCTTGGGCTGCTTGTTTTAGCTGTTGGGTGGGCAGTAGTTGTGCAGGCAGCCCAGGCAGCCCCACCGCAAGTCTGGCATCCCCGACTGCTGAAATTATAAACTCTGGCAGGCCAGATAGACAGCTCCTGATGCTTGATGCCCTATAGCAGGGGTCAGCAACCTTTGCCAGCTGTGGGCTGGTCCACTGTCCCTCAGACCACGTGGTGGGCCGGACTATATTTGGGGGGGGGGGAATGAACGAATTCCTATGCCCCACAAATAACCCCGAAATGCATTTTAAATAAAAGCACACATTCTACTCATGTAAAAACATGCTGATTCCCGGACCATCTGCGGACCAGATTGAGAAGGAGATTGGGACCCAAGTCTTAGGATGCCTACCGCTGCTCTATAGTGAATAAGCGCAGAAATCTGGTTTGTTTGTTTTTTTGTAGCAGGGCTGAAAAGAGACTCAGCTGGTGGCTGCTGTCCAGCCAGGAGGAGTCAGCCAAAGGGTAGAAAGGCACCCATCTCCTGAAAATCAGGATGGGTGAGGGGAAAAGTAGTAGGAAGACAGACTATAATTGCTCTGGGATAATTACAGTATGTAGATGGAGAAGAACAGAAATTAGCATGGAGTGCATCGAAGGAGGAATATCAGAGGCAATTACTCTGTGGGAGAAGGATGAGGAAGCAAGCTGAAACTCAGCAGCTGAAACTTCCCCTTATCGTTTTCCCTCCCTGCTGAGAAACAGTTTGGCTGCCAAATTTTATTTGCTTGCCAAGTAGCCGTTCAGGGCACAGGAACACCACCAAAGGGGGTGAAAAAAGGAGTGTTGGCAACAGCGGCACCTAGATGGAGCCATTGATGGAGATAATCCTTTCCACCAGCTCTGAGGTTTAGAGGACATAGATTAGGCCACCTGCTCTGCATACAAAGGTGGCTGCATACAAAGCCCAGGGATTTTTACGCAGGGCTGGGACAGATTCCCTGCCTGAAATGCTGGAGACTCAACTCTGTACAGTATAATATTGATTCAGCATAAGATAGCTTCCTATGGAAAAGGACGGCAGCTCAACCGTATAGCACATTTGGAATTCTCGGGAAGGCTCGTGGGAACCACAAAAGACCCATTTCACAGACGGAAAAATGGCGAGGCTCAGGACCTCACTGCAACACACAAAACGCCCACACAAAGCAGGCTACTGCAAGAAAAAACACTCAACACCCCCATCAAACAACCAAAAAGCAACCAAACAGCCCTCCAGATCTTAGAAGAAAGCTCTCTCTCCTTAATTTTCCTTCTCTGGGCTGAACTAAATTCAGCTCTTTCAACCATTTGTCATAACACTCAAGTTGTGTACACACCATATGTTTAAAGTACATTCTCTCCCCCCTCCACTTAAAGAATATTGGGAATTGGAATTTGTTAAGGGTGCTGGGTATTATAGCTCATGGGGGTAAACTACAGTTCCCAGGATTCTTTGGGGAAAGATATGCGCTTTAAGTGTGCATATTAAATGTGTTTTGTGTGAGCAGTGTTGTGGTTTCCAGGCCACACGGCCAACCCTCTGGAATTATTATAATTATAATTATTATTAATATTAATGAATTGCATTCTAACATGTTTGTCAAGGCAATTTACAAACATAATAAGAACAGCTCTGGCAGAGCCTATCATTGAGGTAGAACAAGTTGTTGAAAGAAAAATGTCTTCATAACCTCCAATATTTTTCAGATGAAAATAGGGATGTCCTATTCCATAATAACAATAACAATTTTATTATTTATACCCTGCCCGACTGGGTTGCCCCAGGCACTCTGGGCGGCTTCCAACACATAATCAAATAATAACTAAAGTATTTTTTTAAAAAAAACTTCCCTATACAGGGCTGCCTTCAGATGTCTTCTACAGGTTGTCTGGTTACTTATCTCCTTGGCTCGGGGGCTGCATAACTTGGGGTCCGCATGTGGCCCTCCAGGCCTCTCTGTGTGGCCCCTGGGGCTCTCCCTAGCCCCCCCCTTCCCGGTCCTGCTTCTCATCATGTTTTTGCCTGTTTGGGATGTATACAGTGGTGCCTTTGTTCTCGAACGGCTTAGTTGTAGAACAAATCGGCTCCTGAACGCCGCACACCTGGAAGTAAGTATTCTGGTTTGTGAATGTTTTTCGGAAGCTGAACGTCCGACGCAGCTTCCGCTTGAGTGAAGGAAGCTCCTGCAGCCAATCAGAAGGCGCGCCTTGGTTTTCGAACAGTTATGGGAGTTGAACGGACTCCCAGAATGGACGAAGTCCGAGAACCAAGGTACTACTGTACTCAGAGATAAAGAAGGGGGTTGAGGCTGGGCGTGTGTAGAAACCAGCCGCCTGCACCAAACTAAATTTTACATCCATGTTCTGACCCCCTGCTGCCCAGCACTAGCCTGCCCCACTCTCCCACTCCTGGAAGGCTGACCAGAAGGCAAGGTGAACATGGCCCCACAGATCTCGAGGGCCACCGCTCAAGACAGCTTCTGAAGCGAGATGGAGGCTGCTCCTCTCGTCGGAAGACTTGGCAGGATACCGAGTGGTAAATACACCCACCAGGAAGGATCACGGTGCCAGATCATTAATCACGCAGGATCTGCAAAGGTTGGCTCAGCTGCCTAGTCAGCTGCTGCCAGTGTCCCATCTACCTCCTGCAGGGAGAGCGCTAGGCAGGGAGCTGGATTCAAATGAGCAAAACATTGAGGCAGGGAAGAGTGTGAGGGGGCATTCAGCCTAGGACCATCAGAAGCTGCTCTCCAGATATTTACCATTCAACACACACAATTTTCCCTTCCCTAATAATCCTGGGAAATGCAGCCCCCCCCCCGAGTAACCATTCCCAGCACCCTTATGAAAGCTACAGTTCCCAGAATTCCTTGGGGAAAGTCATATGCTTTAAAAATGCATTGTTGTTGTTGTTTAGTCGATTAGTCGTGTCCAACTCTTCGTGACCCCATGGACCAGAGCACGCCAGGCACTCCTGTCTTCCATTGCCTCCCGTAGTTTGGTCAAATTCATGTTGGCCGCTTCTATAACACTGTCCATCAGTGTTATGTACTGAGTTGTATAGGATCCAAAAAGCAGCAGTCTGATTGGTCCTAGAACAATAGGATTCAGAATGCAGCAGTCTGATTGGTCCTAGAACAATAGGGTCCAGAATGCAGCAGTCTGATTGGTCCTAGAACAATGCAGCAGTATGATTGGTCTGCAGGAGCCACCCAATCCAGCTCCAGGTGGAAGTGAATCTGCAACCTGATTGGCCTACAGGAGAATCCCAGAATTAGCCAATCATGTGTGACCCACTGTGTAAATAATGTATATAAAGCAGATATTTTGGGGGAACTATCATTCCCCACTACTATGAGCTAAATAAAGAGCATGAAATCCACACTCGACTCCGAGTATATTTCAATCCATCTTGCTCTCTGTTCCCTTCTCCTTGTGCCCTCAATCTTTCCCAACATCAGGGTCTCTTCCAGGGAGTCTTTTCTTCTCATGAAGTGGCCAAAGTATTGCAGCCTCAGCTTCAGAATCTGTCCTTCCAATGAGCACTCAGGGTTGATTTCCTTCAGAATGGATAGGTTTGATCTTTTAGCTGTCCATGGGACTCTCAAGAGTCTCCTCCAGCTCCACAATTCAAAAGGATCACCGCCTTGTCATGGCGAAGGGGCTTGAATAAC
Source organism: Podarcis gaigeae (assembly GCF_964106915.1). Classification (NCBI taxonomy): domain Eukaryota; kingdom Metazoa; phylum Chordata; class Lepidosauria; order Squamata; family Lacertidae; genus Podarcis; species Podarcis gaigeae. The sequence goes on from NC_139684.1 coordinate 72,887,847, forward strand.
TCAGAGAAGCTATGAGCTATGCCGTGCAGGACCACCCAGGACGGACAGGTCATAGCTGTGAGTTTAGAATAAATGTGGTCTACCTGGAGAAGGGACCAGCAATCCACTCCAGTATCCCAAGAAAACTCCATGGACAATAACAACAGATATAAAACATGCATTAGGTGTCCTTTAAATGTATGGTCTGAGTCAGACCCACGGTCCATCTAGATCAGTACTGTCTGCACTGATGGGCAACGGCTCTCCAAAGTTTCAGGAAGGGGACATTTCCATTCTTACCAGAAGTTGCTGGGGACTGAACCTGAGTCTGAGGCAGCTTCCAATGTTCCTACCACATTCTGAAGCAAAACTCATTATTACCCTCTAAAGAAGGGGTCCCAACGGCAGCCCGCTGAAGTCTGGAATCCAGAATTACCTAACTGTACCACAGATGGTGTCATCCAATCATGGCAAAATTCATAACAATCCTGTTGGGCTGTGACAATAGCTAGGTTTTAATTTTTTGTGTTTTTTTGTCTCTTTGTTTAGAATTCTGTATGGAGGGGGAAATCTGTATCTGTATCCAAGGGAACCAACCTTGTGATTTAGTTGAACAAAAAGCAGACACAAGACCGATGAATCTTATCTGCTCTAGTCTGCATTTCCTCTCTCTTCGTACCTCGGCAAAGTTACCAACCATAGGTATACTTCAGAGATGACCTGGCTTCTGTGTTCCACTGTAGTCACCAAGACCACTATTCGTAATTTTCTACGGGAGCCGTTCTCAGAATGTCAGAACCGCCGTGTGAATTGCCCTTCAAGAGACCACCCACAGCCACGAAAGGAACAGTGACATTCTCTTGTCAAGTTGTGTAGGCCACAGATAGCTAGCCTGTGGCCTTCCAGATGTTGTGGGACTACAACTCCCATGATCCCCAACCACTGGCCTTGCTGGGGCCAGAATATTCAACATGGTGTCCTCTTAGATACTGATGGACTATTAGTTGCTACCATTCCTGTAACTGAATCATAGAACTGTAGAGTTGAAAGAGACCCTAAGGATCATCTAGTCCTATGGGGGGAAATTGTGTACACTTGAAAACGTTGGCAGCATTAAGATAAATTCAAGAGTGTAAATAAGTTTTATTCTGAATGGTTTAGTTTCTGTAAAATATGCATGGATTTATGATATGCTAAATGAACCAAGGAAAGGCAAGAAGGGAAGTCATTGATATTTTAAGGATGTTTAAATGAGTATTCTAAATTGTAAAACATATATATATATATATATATATATATATACAAACACACACTAACCGCTTGCAGTGCAGGAATATACAGCTTTCCCATACAGGGATCGAATCTGCAAACCTTGGCATTGTCAGCACCACACTCTTAACGAACAGAGCTATCCAGGTAATATGGTAATATAAAGAGCCAGGTTAGAGTGATGGACTAGGACCTGGGAAACTAGAGTTCAAATCCCTGCTCAGCCATGGAACTCAGTGGGTGATCTTGGGCCAGTCAGCATAACCAACCTCGCCGGGTTGCTGGGATGATGCACTGGAGAGGACCATATATGCCACCTTGAGCTCCTTGGAGGAAAAGTGGGGTATAAATGTGATAAACAGACAAACAAACAATCCCTGCCCATTGGCCATGCCAGCTGAGATTGATAGGAGTTGTAGCCCAACATCCGAAAGGCACTCTATTGGCTATCCCTGCTCTAAGCAAGAGTACTCACGAACCAAACCATAGCATTAGATGTGTTTCCCGTAATTCAGAACAACAAATCCATACCCTCCGGTGTGACACAGCCCAAATCCAGAATGCCATCTTCCAGGTACAAAATGTTTTCCAGGGCAGCTGATGAGTATGCAAATCCACTTTTCAGCACCTTACTAATTACTAAGGACTTTCATTGTGTTCTTGTAAGAAGAGCTTATTGGATCAGGCCAAAGGCCCATCTAGTCTAGCATTCTTTTCTCACAGCGACCAACCAGATGCCTATGGAGACCCACATGCAGAATCTAAGTGCCACAGCGTTTGTGAGTCTCTGATAGCCAACACTGAGCTCTCCAGCTGCTTTGGACTGATTTATTTTATAAAATTTATATCCCGTTTGATTGCACAAACCAAAACCTCAAAGTGGTTTACAAAAAGAACAAACTGGTTAAAAACAATTATTCAAAACATTTGAAGAAATATTTGACATTAGCAATATGCTAAAAACCAGACTGAAACACATGTCAACATTCGACACTACTGATAGGTTTACCCAAAGAGAAAAGGTTTTATCAGACTACACAGAATACAGTGACGTCAACAGAAGATCAATTTCTTACAAATGTGGAATGAGTACTATGCGGAACAGCGCCAGCTCTGCAGTTGAGTGGACTTTTAAGGGGTAAGGCAATCTCACAGGTAAACGGATCCCACGTTGTTAAGGGCTTTATATACAAATAGTAATACCTTCAACTTTGCCCAGGAGCAAATTGGCAACCGGTGCAGTTCTCTGGGCAAAAGGTGTTATATTCTGACAGGTTCTCACTCCTGTCAGCAATGGTGCTGCAGCATCCTGCGCGAACTGCAGCTTCCGAACCAAGCCTGAGGGAAGCCCTCCTCCCCAAATTCCCATCATCCTTGACCCATGGATGAAATCAGACCCTCCGAGTGTCCTGGTTTTCCAAAGACAACCCCTGACTTGCAGAAGCCATCCCGGTTTCTGATTTGATCCTGGACTGCCCTGCTTTCCCTTTGGTTGTCTCTATTTCTCCAGAAGCGCTGGAGGGGATGAGGCATCACTCTCTTCACTGGCGAAATGGAGGGGCTGGATTAGGACATCCCATTTTCATAAGAAAAAAGCTAGAGGGGTGGAACAGGACATCTCTGTTTCACCACAGAAATGTTGGAGGGGATGTGAAATACTGGCTGGGCTGATGGGATCTGAAGTCCTGGTTTGATATTCCTGTCTTACATTCTAGTCTGCCATCGACCGCAAATGACTCCAATGGGCAGGCTGGCTACAGAGCGCAGGCGAAACTGACATGCTCTGTCGGCCCAAGAAGCAGTCCTAAAGCTCAGGCTCCAAACTGGATGCACACAGAAGCTTCTGTACAAGCAAGAAAGAGTGCCTCGGCGAGGTGTGGGTGTCCGCGACTGTGTGTTTGTGTGCGAAGAGCGCTCACACACGTAGGTCTCGGTTGTAGCTGATTCTCCCTTTCCTGCCTCCGCTGTTGGTGTTAACTTCCCTCCTACGGGCACCAGCTGTGCCCGCCTACCCCTGGCAAGAGGCCCAGGCCTGCTAGCTCTCTGGAGGCGCATGTCCCAGACTGACTCCTTCAGAGAAGGAAAGCTGGAGCAGCTCTCGGGAGGCACTGAACAAGACAGGAAAGGATGTCGATGCCTGCAGTTGCAGTAGAGGAATGGAAACGGGTTGTCGGTTTCTCTCAAAGCCCAATTCAAGGTGCCCACGTTAGTGTTTGAAGCCCCAAATGGCTTGGGCCCCAAATACAGTGGTACCTCGGGTTAAGAACTTAATTTGTTCCAGAGGTCCATTCTTAACCTGAAACTGTTCTTAACCTGAGGTACCACTTTAGCTAATGGGGCCTCCCACTGCCACCACGCAATTTCTGTTCTCATCCTGAAGTAAAGTTCTTAATCTGAGGTACTATTTCTGGGTTACCAGATTCTGTAACTTGAAGCGTCTGTAACCCGAGGTACTACTGTACCCACAAAACCTTCCCTACAGACCCTTTCAGGTGTGGATATCGGCAGAGGGGACCCTCTTGGTAGTTCCACTTCCCTCAGAAGCTGAGGCGGTGGCAGCTGGGAAGAGGGTCTTCTCTGTGGCAGCCCCTAAACTGTGGCATTCCCTTCCCAAAGTGGTCTGTCTGGCTTCTTCACTAGACAGCTTTCGGCAAATGCTGAAGACACTGTACTTTTGACCCCTTAGGTGTTTGTTTTGAGAGTGCACCCAATTCATGCCAGTGCAGCGCTCACTGTTTGCAATTCTGAAAGTTCGATTTCTACAACCTGCCCTGGGAAACAACAACAACAACATCCCTTCCCAGCCTTTCTCAACCTGTGGCTCCCCAGATATTGTTGAACTACAACTCCCATCACCCCTACCTAGCAAGGCCAGAGCTCAGTGATGATGGGAGTTGTAGTCCAACAACATCTGCGGACCCACAGGTTGAGAACCGCTGCAAGCCGTCATAGTCCCCCTCCCAATCCTGGGAACTGTAGTTTGTTAAGAGTGCTAAGACCCTTATGCCCCTCACTGAACTACAATTCCCAGAGTTCCCTGTAAAGAGGGGTTGATTGTTAAACCACTGAGAATTGTAGTTGAGGGAGGGGAACAGGGGTCTCTTAACAACTCTCACCACCTTCAAAAAACCACAGTTCCCAGGGCAAAGCCATTAGTGTTTACCGTGGAATGATACTGCTTTAAGTGTATGGTGCAGATGGGGCCTCAGTCTAGGGCTGCTCCTCATCTCTCTCCTGTGTGGCTGTGGTTTGAAACAGGCCAGGCAGACTGATCTAACATGTAGGTCACTGGAGTAATGGTCTGTGCAGTCAAGGACTTTCTAGGTGCTCATTCCCTTAGTTTCACAAAGGTTTCTTTCCCGCTCGCAGAGCGGCGCCCTTCCCTGCTCTGCCTTCTTTCCTCTTGACAATGGCTTGTGTTAAAAGCAGATCGTGCTCAACGCAGCGCCGCGAAGCAGCCGCTCTGGAATGGCACAGCCTGGCAGCGCCACTCAAGGAAAGGTCACAGAACAAAGCTGTTTGTCCAAGCTAGGCTCAGCCCGTCCCTTGCAGAGCCCAGACTCTGTTCGCTTACATCACATTGTGCAGCCGTGCTGCGGATCAGATGCGAGGGGCTTCTGGGGTCGTTGCACCCTTTTGCAATCTGATTTATTATTATTATTATTATTATTATTATTATTATTATTATTATGTCACATGAATCTTACAGCCTGGCAAAATCTTGATGGCTGAAACTCCACGCTTAGCATTTCTAACCTGTTGCCCGGTTAAAGAAATCTTAGTCAATGAATGACATTCGTTTTAATAAATTAGTGAACTGATTCAGCTGGCATGTGCCAGCATTTGATGAAAACAAGTCATTTTGGAATAAAAATGTCTCCCCCACCCCACCCCGGAACACAGGATATGCCAGAAATTGAACCAGGGTCCTTCTGCATGCAAACAGATCCATTGAGCTACCACCCTTCCTCAAAGAAGGGCCTATGAAATAGTGGTCTGGGCCAGGGGTTGATGACTTCTAAGATGGTGGTTGCCACCGGCAAACTGCAGTTTTTATGTCTGTATATTAAAACTCTTAACGTCCTTTTTTTTAATTCTTGCCTCATAAATCAGAGAATTCTTTTAAGGTGATTATATAAAAAATAATAATAACTGGTTATGGTCCTTGACCTAGTCTTGTCAGGCTTTGCTTTCCAAAAGGCAAATTGATATTTGAAGAAATTTAGATACTCGATAGGTTGGAAACTGATGCAATGTCAAAAGAAGAGGAAAACGCATCACTGAAATCCAGCTTGAAGTTACATAAGGGTCTGGTCCTTCTTTGCATCTGGTCACCTTAGGAATTAAGTGGAGTGAGGGGAATCAAGACCACGAAGGGAGGGGGGGTCATCTAAACAGGGCAAAATCATATGTGTTTGTGTGTAAATCGTGATTGGACAACCTGTAGCCCTCCCGATATTGGTGCCCTCTGACTCCCATCAGGATGTTGCTCAGAGATTATAGGAGTTTTAATTCAGCTACTTGGACCATAAAGAGGGCTGGTTGCTGAAAAATTGATGCTTTTGAATTATGGTGCTGGAGGAGACTCTTGAGAGCCCCATGGACTGCAAGAAGATCATACCTATCCATTCTTAAGGAAATCAGCCCTGAGCGCTCACTGGAAGGACAGATCCTGAAGCTGAGGCTCCAGTACTTTGGCCACCTCAGGAGAAGAGAAGACCCCCTGGAAAACACCCTGATGTTGGGAAAGATTGAGGGCACAAGAAGAAGGGGACGACAGAGGACGAGATGGTTGGACAGTGTTCTCGAAGCTACCAACATGAGTCTGACCAAACTGCGGGGGGCAGTGGAAGACAGGAGTGCCTGGTGTGCTCTGATCCATGGGGTCACGAAGAGTCGGACATGACTAAACGACTAAACAACAACAACAACAATCCAGCCACTTTTGCTGGTCCACACCTTCCCCATCTAGACCAGGCATAGGCAAACATGGCCCTCCAAATGTTTTTGGGACTATAACTCCCATCATCCCAGACCACTGGTCCTGTTAGCTAGGGATGATGGGAGTTGTAGTCCCAAAACATCTGAAGGACCAAGTTTGCCTATGCCTGGCATAGACCCCATGCTGCTCATGGTATGCATCCTTGGGCAGCCACAGAACCCCCTAGGAGCCTGGCAGCGCCCATGCTTCCTTCCTGCCTCGGGCCTCACTTTAATAAAGTGTTTGGGCGCTGCCATTTTTATTTCCCACAATGCCACCAATGTTGCGTCACTCCGGGGCATTGTGGGAAATTTAAACAGCCCTTCCCAGCTGCACGGCGTTAAATGAGAGCTGATGCAACCGGCTTGCCACTGCCACCACCAAGCAAGCCTGTGGGAGGCCATCCATTTGAAGCACTGTGATACCACTTTGAACAGCCACAAAGAATTATGGGAGCTGTAGTTTGTTAAAGATTGCTGAGCAATGGACATGGATTCTATGCGCCTTGACTATGGCTAAAAGATTGGCATCGATGAACTGAGAGAATAAAGATAAGATCCCCTTTAACCAATGGATCGACAACATGACAACATTCGCAACATATGAATGGGCTGCCTACTGACGTAGGTTTTGTTTGGATAAATATACTGATCTTTGGAACGAGTTTATATAAAGCATAGTGGGTTATTAATAATCATATTAGGACAATATTAGGACAATAATAATCATATTAGGACAATAACATTACGTATACAGTGGTACCTCGGTTTAAGAACAGTCTGGTTTAAGAACAATTCGGTTTACAAACTCCGCAAAACCGGAAGTAGTGTCCCGGTTTGAGAACTTTACCTTGGTCTAAGAACGGAATCCGACCAGTGGAAGGGCACTGGCAGCAGAAGGCCTCATTTGGGAAAGTGTGCCTCATTTTAAGAACAGTTTTGGTTTAAGAACGGACTTCTGGAACGTTTTAAGTTCATAAACCGAGGTACCACTGTATATCTATATAACAATGTATGGAAGTGTAACTTATTATATTTAGTGTATTACATTATATCCCTTTTTCTTATTGTATTTTTAGTTCTCATTTGCATTTTTCCTCCTTTTTTTCTTTCTTCACTTTATTTTGTATAACTGAAATTCTCTTAAAATAACAACAACAACAACAACAACAGCAATAGTGCTGAAAGTTGTTAGGACAGCTCCTTTAATGGTCCTCCTACTCTCCCTTCTGTCGATTCTTTTTTGTTAAACCAGACTTGAACCAACTAGTCCTTCAAACAGAGAGCTGTCCTCTGTAAAAAAGGGCACATGGCCACCCTAATCTTGGAAGCCTTTCAGTTGCTGCCAAAATAATGGGCCGCTAGATCTTGGCAGAGAAAAATCTGTCACTAGGGCTTCTCTCTACCAAAGGTTAGAAAACAGCACAAACGTTAAAGATTATTGCAATATCTTACAGATGCATTCCTGTAAACAGAAGGTGGATGTGCTTGTATCGAAATGGCTCTCAGCTTTGCTAAGTCTTGAAGAATCAGCATATGGTGACGAGGCTCATCGTGTTTTCATATTGTTACAGCTCAGCATTTCGGGAGAATTCAAAAGGACATTTTGAAGTTCTTAAATAATTTTGAATGCCTCCGAATGCTTTATGTTTCCAGGCAACGTAACTAATGATGAAAGATTGGCTGTCAGAATTGCCACTTGGGATACATATTAGCAATGAAATTCAAGGGTAGTTTTTTGAACCCAGTTTCTGCAGGCCGATATTGGTTAACGTGGCGGGGGCAGGGCAAGTAAATCTCATGCTTTTAACAAGGCACGTAGATCTAGTGATCAAATACCACAATTTTTCAGAGTTTCCAAACTCACAGTGGCATGACCTAGCAGCAAAACATAAAGAGAGGCAGTGCGGTATAGCCATCGCAGTCTAGGACTATGACTGGGGAGATTTAGGTTCAAATCCCTATTCAGACAGGGGCCAACTTTGGGACAATTATTCTTTGCCAGTCCAACCTACCTCACAGTGTTGTTCTGAAGATAAAAGGGTGTGGTGAGTGAACCACATACAGTGGTACCTTGGGTTAAGAACTTAATTCGTTCCAGAGGTCAGTTCTTAACCTGAAACTGTTCTTAACCTGAGGTAGCACTTTAGCTATTGGGGCCTCCTGCTGCCACCGCGCCGCTGCCACGCGATTTCTGTTCTTATCCTGAAGTAAAGTTCTTAACTCGAGGTACTATTTCTGGGTTAGCGGAGTCTGTAACCTGAAGCGTCTGTAACCTGAGGTACCATTGTATACTACCAGGCCAGGTTCAAAGTCCTTGCAAGACCCTTGCAAGACCCTTAACAACTTGGATCCAGGATACCACAGGGACCACCTGATCCCTTATATCCCTGCCCGATCCCTGACTTTTGGGGAGTCACTGTTGGTGGTCCCCCATGGCTCAGATCCACTGCATCCAATGGGATGCACTCTTGGGGTCTATTTCAACTCAATGGTTCTATGATTCTATGCTCATATTCATCAGGAGCTATACATTGAAGATCGGGGGCACGAATTTATGGAAGCCTCTTCCATCTGAGGTGAGAAAGAATCCCCACTTTCCCTGTTGAACTTCCAGCACCTGAATCCTTAAAAAAAAAAAAAAAAACCCAGAAAGCATTTAAACTGAATTTTGACTTCTTAATTTTTAATTTTCATTGGATTGCATTCCTTGTACACTGCTTAGAGACCAGCGCCAATAAGCGGCGTATAATTTCCTTGAATGAAATAAATAAGAAATGCTTCCTGGAGCTCCTTGGAGGAAGGGCGAGATAAAACTATAATAAACGAGGAAAACGAAAGCTGTTGTTTAGGTTTGTTTTCTGCAAATTTAGAACAGGCCAGCAAGGAGTCAGCATAAATGAACTCACGCTGCCTCCTCATCGTTGAGAATGATACCCTCTCTTAGGAACCTTTCAAAGCTCAAGACTGGGGGCTTTGTATTATTATTATGCCTTTGTATTGCACTTTCAAGTGCTGCAAGCGAGAACAGTTTAAACACAAAGCGCGGCCAATGTGAGAGAACATAAAAATACATCTTGCCAGGGTGCTGACAAGGGGTTGGGAGAGCTATAGCTGCGGAAGAGCAATCCCGCACTTTGTCTGCTATTAAAAGCTCTCCTCTTCACGCTCGGATCTGAACACCATGTAGGAGCTGCAGCTTGTTCAAAGCTCCCTTTGTTGAGCGGGCCTTTGTGTTTGTTCACGGGTCCCTGCTGCCCTCGGGTGGATAAAATCAAACGTGCACCGTGCCAAAGGAAAGAAAAAAAAGCTTGTTCAGTTTGGGACTCGTTATATAAATTCCCTCCATTCCAGTGTGAAGCAGGAAGGGTTGATAACTCCACACACACACACCCTGCCCCTCCTGAGGTGGGTCTTGAGCTGCAACTCATAGAATCATAGATTTGTAGAGTTAGAAAGGACCCCAAGAGTCATCTATAATCCAAGCCCCTGCAACATAGGAATGAGAGCTAAAGAATTTCGATAAGATGCGATATGATAATCTTTATTGTCATTGTCCCATACAGAACAAAGAAACTGAAAAATCTACATAAGACATTCAAAACCCAACAAGCCTGCTATCCCAGCTATCCCAACCTGGTTAGCCCCTAAAAACTCTGATACCCTATTTTTAAATACAATATACTCCCATACAGACTCCTTACAACGCGTTTTAAAACCAAAATTGCATTTGGGTAGAATCCCTGACAGATGGCCGTCCAACCTCTGTTTAAAAACTTCCAATGAAGGAGAATCTACTACATTCTGAGGTGGGTCTGTTCCACTGCCGAACAGCTCTTACAGTCAAAAAGTGCTTCGTAATGTTTAGCCGGAGTCTCATTTCTTAGCATTTGAATCCATTGATTCGGGTCCTACCCTCTGGAGCAGAAAACAACTTCCCTCATCCCTGGCCCACTGGCTAAGCTGGCTGGGGTTGGTGGAACTTGATGGGAGTCCCAACTGGAGAGCCAACAGGGCAGCCACAGTTGTTTTAGCAGCAACAGTAATCCGGCAGGTGATGCTTTTCCTGTCACAGGGGCGCTCTGACAGGAAAGAAGCCACATGCTGAATTTTCTACTCGCTTTGGGCCACTGCTGAAAACAACATAGCGTGGCAAAAAGTTCTGTTCTTAGGCTGGAGTGAAACGCTCCACCAAATCCAACCCAACAGATCTCCAGAAGACAACAGCATCTTTTCCAAGGCTGCCCAGCAGCAACCAGTGTGCCTTTTTTGTCAGCCGTGCAGTGTTTAGGGAAGCTTTTAATGTTTAATAGGTTATTGTATTTTAGTCTTCTGTTGGAAGCCACCCAAAGTGGCTGGGGAAACCCAGCCAGATGGACGGGGTATAAATAAAAAAAATATTATTATATTATTATACCTTGCTGAACAGCATTGGCTGCACGTCCGTAGGAAATGCAAGATAATTGTGACAGGGCGACCTGCGGCTAACATCCAGTATAAATATATGAAATAGCTGCCTTGTACTCAGATCCTTGGTCCATCTACTCACTGTGTCCCCCTGACACTGGCTGAGATCCTCTGCTCTCGGAAATGCGAGAGATTCAACCTGGGGCATTTTAAACATACGTTGCAAAATGCTTGGTGCACAGGAAACGCTTAGAATCCAGTAGAAGAGGCTGCTGAACCAATTCCTTTGCTGGAGGATTAGTGCTGTGATGCCCTCTATACTATGCTCAGGTTGTATATATGGGTAAATATAACCTAAAGATGCCACAGTCTCCATTCACCTTTGTTCCAGACCTCAGAAAAGGGCTTGAAACCACCACCGACGTGTCTCGCCACTCAGAGACTGGGATTGTGCAGAACAATATGTGTTTTTGAATAGGCTAAAGGTTTTATGATTAGGCACCGCACCAACCCAGAGAACTTCAAAATTTGATGAAGGCTTTGAAAATTCAAATGCAACACACACACACCCCTGCCCATCCGCTCTGCAATTTGCAAAACAATTTGCTAAGAGTGCTCCCATCAGAGACAAGATTCTGGCCCTGGCATCCTGGCTTTCCTGGTTACTGCTGAAATGAATTGGGAGGGTGGGGTGGAATTCTCATGCAAATTGTGGCATATCAAATTTACTTGCAAAGGAAACCGCAACCTTGAAAGGTTTATTCCATTTTTCTCCCATGCCACATTCCTGGCAATGGGCACTATTTGATTTAAGAGTTTTGGGAACACCAGCTGAAAAAGTGTCAAACCCGACCACTGAACACTGCAAACAATTTCCTCTCAGCACCACGTTTTAAAACATTTCCAAATGTATTGTTCATATAACAATTTCAAATGGCTGACCTACTTTCTGAATTCAGTTTCAGTTCTGCTGAATTAACCCTTTTGGATCCGAAGAAGACCTATTCCTTTGCACCATTCCTGGCCACTTGCTCTAAGCTAAATATTCTCAAATTCTGCACTCTCAAGGGCTACTAAATGTACATAAGGAAAGAGAAGCTCACCATTAAATTTACACATGACCTCCCCTGAATAGCAATGGGTGAAAATGTCCATTTCAGTTTTTAATCTTTCCAATGTTAAATTCAGTTCTCAATATTTTCAGTTTCTCATGTTTTTAAATATAGTTCTCATGAAAATTCATCAACATTTTAGAAAGAGTGTCTCCTAATATGCACAAGGCTGTATGCAATATTACCTGAGATACACATTTTAGAGCAATTTCCCCTAAACTCATGCATCTTTGCCTGTTTTTTCCATGAATATACATCCAAGTATATGCATTTTTTGGGTGCATTACTTAACTGGAGAACTGTATCACAAAATTTGGGTAAGTATGAATTCAGAAGGTTGCCTGTATTTTGGTTCACATATTGTTTCAGAGAGTGTGAAGAAGATAAGCTTGCCTTTAAATGTGGACGGAACCAAATCCCTACTCATGATGCAGACATGCAGCAGAATGGTGCAAAGTTGACTTTAACATGGAGTGGAGGGGAGGAATGCCATTTTTAAAAGACTCTTATAGGACTCACAAGCCATTGACTCAACATTCATCCTGATCCACATGCAAAGTGGTTACATGTCTTCCCATCAGTGCCAGCCCAAGATATTTTGGCACTTCAGGTGGACACACACACACCAAGTGGCACCTCCCTTCTTGCTCTGACATCGGGATCTGCTGCACCAATGAATCTTGTTACCTGAGGCAGTCTCCCCACCTTGCCTCATGGGTGGGCTGAACCTGCTTCCCATCAATTGTTCATTCATCCCACCCTTTTCAATGCATTTCCCCATCACTTTTCTAACAGCAAAAGGGCATTTTAAATTTAAAACAACATGGGTGAGAAGGCACTTTCATTATGCAAACCTAAACTTCTTAAATCACTCCTGTATAACAGTGACCTCCTGGAGGGGCACCCTCATAGGAATATTTTCTGAAAATAATAAATATATAAATAACCCTAGCGCTAGGGCTCTATTTCAACCATTTCTGAAGAGCGCAATTTTTCTAGTTGCAAGAACATTGCACGCACCCCACCCATTGCCAGAAAGGAACTGTCAAAACTATGATTCTCGGCATGTGATCTTGAATGAAGCTCTCCCTTTTTCTATCACTTCAGGACCGAGTAGCTGTAGCTCAGTGGTAGAGCATCTGCCTTGAGAGCAGAAGGTCACAGGTTCAATCCCCGACAGCTCCAGGTAGGGCTGGGATAGAATCTTGTCTGAAACCCTGAGAGCTGCTATCAGTCAGTGTAGACAAAGTTGAGCTAGATGGACCAGTGTTCTGACTTAGTATAAGGCAGATTCCTATGTCCCTATGTCTCCACATTCTCCTGCATGTAGATCACTGGAACATACAAGCCTGTCTTACACTAAGTTAGACTACTGGTCCATCTGACTCAGTATTACATACCCTCCAGCATTTCTCGAATGAATAATAATAATAATAATAATAATAATTTCAACAATAACAGTACCCCACCCATCTGACTGGGTTGCCCAGCCACTCTGGGAGGCTTCCAACATAAATAAAAATAAAACATTAAAAATTAAAAAAAAAAATCCCTATACAAGGCTGACTTCAGATATCTTCTAAAGGTTGTATAGTTATTTATCTCCTTGGCTTGGGGGTCACATAACTCCAGTGCCTTTTTTCTGGGGGTACGCAGGGGTACACATACCATGAAACTCACAGGCTGACCTGGGGCCAGTCGCTGTCCTTCTGCCTAACCAACTTCACAGGGTTGCTGCGAGCATAAAATGGAGCAGGGAGAACCATGTACGGGGTCTTGAGTTCCTTGGCATGTTGTAAATAAATCAGTTTCTAACAGGGGTCTTTCCCAGCCGTACCTGGAGCTGCTGGTGATTGAAGTTGCGTCTTTTTGCGGGTGATGCAGGTATTCTGCCATTGAGCTAAGATCTCACGAACACACAACACAAAAATGTCTCCTCCTGACTCTTGCTCTTGATAGTGAAGCAGTAGGCAGGCTTTATCCCACATCTTGACTGAGTTCTGGTGGTGTTCCACCAAGGGACAGATGCCACAGATGTGGCTCATAAGCCAGAAGTTGGCTACCGCTGCTCTGAACAACTGCAATCTCCTTTCCCCCCAAAGCTATAAAAATACCTTAGCAGCTGTCTTTTGATTCAAAACTGCTCTCTGGCTCTGCATGGAGATCAATCCATGCTCTGACAATATACAAAAAAGAACCAGGTCCTTTGCCCTCATCGGTGAGCCTTCCCACAGAAGCCCCTCACAAAAGTAAAATAAAACGGCACTCACCCAGAATCTGAGGATGGGCTTCTCGTGGAATCGCTGCTGTCCTTCCTCCAGCAAATACGTCCCGGGAAACCAGACAAGTCCTCAGACCCAGCCAAGGGTACCAGGTTATGCCAGCCTCAGTGGCCAGCGAAAGCCAAGGCAGATCAGCCCACAAGGGGAAGCTGAGCGCCCAGAACAATGAGCCCCTGTGTACACTTTGGGCGTAGAGGGAGCAGCAGTGGCGAGATGTCAGGATGAAGTGATGCACACAGATGTGCCAGACGTGGAGATCGGGCTTAAGTATTGATGGAGATGGGGGCGGGGAGGACCAGAGGGTGGGGAGCAAAACACCCAGGAAAGGAATGACTTGCGGAAGTAAACAGAAGTCTAGGATTGGGTTGCTTTGTTAAGCAGGGGTCCTGTAACTGAGCTAGGGGTGTTCTCAGCGGGTGGCCCAGGGGACCTGAGCCCCAGGTCTTTTGCATCAGGTCCCTGATCTCCTGCCCCATTCTTTCCCAAGGGCCACACCTTGGTGGCAGAGCAACTGTCTTGAATGGAGAAGTTCCAGTGTTCAATCCCCAGCAACTCCAGCTAGGGCTGGGAATATCTCCTGCCCGGAGCACTAGAGAGTCGCTGCCAGTTAGTGTAAGTGGCACCGAATGGACGGAGCAATTTGCAAGGCATCTTCCCATTTTGCCTTTTTATTTTTTTTAAAAATCTTCTTTTGCTTACTAGGTATACTGTGGAGCACAGGGCTGGTAGGATCCAAGGTCTCTGACACCTTAATACGCCCAGAGGCATCCAAGCATGTAAACAGGCACATGCCCATTTGCATCGTGAGCCTGTGCCTAGCTATGCCCCTGATACCATGGATAAAAATCAAAATATAGCAGCCAACATGGAGTGATGGACGGCAGAGCTCCGGCTTGAATGTGGGAAATCTGGACTCAGATATCCATTTGGGGTCTGTTTTAGAAGACATGTCTCCATGTTAAATCCATGCGGGGGTCTGGATAACATAGATGCTTGTGTGGGGGCCAGTTATGCAGGCTGAACTGACAAAAGCAGCACTATTTTCGTGGCAGGGTTTCGGTTCTGCAGGTCCAGCTCAAGGTTTCGATCCTCCTGTCCCATTTGGGGTGTCATTTAGCTGCATATGGAGGCATTTCCACAGGACACTTTCTATGGTGGAGATGCAGGACCTGCTGCCTTCCAAATATTTTTGGACATCCCAACTCTCATCAGGGACGCTGGTGGTGCTGTGGGTTAAACCACAGAGCCTAGGACTTTGCCAATCAGAAAGTCGGCGGTTCGAAACCCTGCGACAGGGTGAGCTCCTGTTGCTCGGTCCCAGCTCCTGCCAACCTAGCCATTCGAAAGCACATCAAAGTGCAAGTAGATAAACAGGTACCACTCTGGCGGGAAGGTAAACAGCGTTTCCGTGCACTGCTCTGGTTTGCCAGAAGCGGCTTAGTCCTGCTGGCCACATGACCCAGAAGCTGTACACCGGCTCCCTCGGCCAATAAAGCGAGATGAGCGCCGCAACCGCAGAGTCGGTCACGACTGGACCTAATGGTCAGGGGTCCCTTTACCTTTACCATTAACTCGCTTCAGCTCCAGGTAGCATGGTCCAAGCGGTAGCTCGGTGGTAGAGCATCGGCTGTGATTGATTTGATTGCTTGATTATATTTCTACGTTGCTTTTCATGCACATGCATTGCAAAGCAGCTTACGAACAGTAGACAACAACAGCGTAATAGAACTTCACATATACAACGTAAATCGTAACAATTCCTCAGCAAAACAATTATAAATCATCAGTAAAACAATTGCAGTCTATAAAGCAGTATTAACAAAACGATGGGGGGAAATAAGCTAAACAGCACCATTACAACAAAAGTCATATACAGGATATACAGGATTCAAAACATACTACAGCATTCGTAGTCCATAAAACAATATTAACAACATTAACAGAATAGCAGCCAAAAAAATGAACTACTGTAAGCACAATGGAATTCATGTACACACTCTCCGGATGCATGCAGAAGGGTCTCAGGTCCTGGGCTGGCAACCCCTACCAGAAACCTTTGAAAGCTGCTGCCCTGACAAAACTACAGCTCCCTGTGAAGAGGGTTTGGTTGTTAATCCAATCCCTCATCAGGAACTCTGAGAACTGTAGCCCTGAAATGGCTGCAGAGGAAAACAGAGCTACGTAAAAATTGTATGCCCCTAATTTATTTATGCATATGTAAATTTGGAAAGGATTTCTGCAATTTACATAGAAAGACTTCTCACCATAGTGGGGGAAGGGGGCCTACTGTGCTATGTCTGGGCAGCTTCAAGGCTTTCAGGGAAGTTTTTAAAGTTTGGTGTTTTACAGTCATATCTCGGGTTACAGCCGCTTCAGGCTGCATTTTTTGGGGGTTACGCACTCACCGAAACCCGGAAGTATCAGAACGGGTTACTTCCGTGTTTCGGTGGTCACGCATGCGCAGAAGCGCTAAATTGCGCTTTGCACATGTGCAGAAGCGCCGAGTCACAACCTGCGTGTGCACAGACTGCAGGTTGCGAACGCTGTGGGTTGCGAACGTGCATCCCGCACGGATCACGTTCGCAACCCGAGCGTCCACTGTATTGTTTTTAATATTCTGTTGGAAGCCGCATAGAGAGGCTGGGGAGGCCCAGCCAAATGGGTGGGGTATAAGTAATAATAATAATAATAATAATAATAATAATGTTTTTGATCATTAAGCCAGACTTAGACTAGACAGAGCACTGTCCTCTTATAAACTAGGACACACCTGGCCATTGCTACTGAACGGGATGGGGAGGAGAATAGTCCTGAACAGGACCCCAAACTGTATTAGGGAAAGGGGAGATCCATGCATTGCAAGGGGTTGGGCTAGATGGCCCTCCAACTCTGTAATTCTCTGTAGTTCCCTTCCAACTCTGCAATTCTACGATTCCACCCAGCGCATTCTTTGAACCAATATTTTTCTAATCTTCCTGCGCTCCCTTTTCATAAGACTGAACTCAGCTGCCGAACAGGCACTTGGGAACTGTAGTCCGCTCGATCCACAGTCTGCCTGGAGAGCAAATGAGAGGCAGAGAGAACTTCAACTCCCGTCAGGCAATTCCCCATGACGCATCCACCCCTTGGCCATTCTGATTGGAGAAAAAATGTGAAGAAACCCCTCCCTTAGCCTTGTCAGTCTTTGACTCCCGCTCATTGGACGAGAGGCTTGCCGTGTCTTAATGGGCGGGATCCAATGGGAGAAAGGGAGGTGGGAGGGGAGTTGCCCAAGTTGCTGCTTAGTAATGATTTCCCCCTAGAATCTTAGAGTGGTAGAGGAGGAAGGGGATCTTAGGGTCAACTAGTCCAAACCCCCGCAATGCAGGAATCTCAACTAGATCATGCATGACAGATTGCCAACCAACCGCCGTATCCCCCAGGAGGGCATTATTCATTTAGTCCATTTATATGCCACCTTTTTCTTACAAAGGGACACGGGTGGCGCTGTGGGTTAAACTGCAGAGCCTAGGACTTGCCGATCAGAAGGTCGGCGGTTCGAATCCCCGCGACGGGGTGAGCTCCCGTTGCTCGGTCCCTGCTCCTGCCAACCTAGCACTTTGAAAGCATGTCAAAGTGCAACTAGATAAATAGGTACCGCTCCGGCGGGAAGGTAAATGGCGTTTCTGTGTGCTGCTCTGGTTTCGCCAGAAGTGGCTTCGTCATGCTGGCCACATAACCCGGAAGCTGTACGCCGGCTCCCTCGGCCACATGGTTCTCTTCCTCCCCATTTCATCCTCACAACCCTGTGAGATAGGCTTGGGCTAAGATATTATGACTGGCCCAAGTTCAACCAATCAGCTACATGGCGAGCTGGGGATTCGAACCCTGGTCTCCCAGGTCCTAGTCCAGCAATCTAACCATTAACAGCACTTCACTGGCATTGCTTGAGTTGGTTTCAAACGACCAATACAATGTACTGGGTTTATCTAAAAAGTAATATGGAAGCAAGCAAGTTCAGCATCAGAACTCGCATCAGTATGAATATAATGGGAGAAAAAAGAGGGCGGGGACAACAAGTGGTGTTGGACAGAGTGGAAAAAAACATGTGGCCCACCAGGTGTTACTGAACTACGAAATGGCAGCTAATTTGAGGGATAGTGCCTCAAAAGCATTATGCCTCAAGAAACTGCAGGATCGGTAGCAAATGTGTGTGCAGCTTCGGAAACTAGCAATGGAAGCAATAACAACTTTGCCCCCCACCCCAGCTATTTTGTGTCCGGATTTCCGCTTTTTGAAATATGGCAACCCTAGAATAATAGGAATTCTCAGTACCACTAAAAGAAGGTCCTCTGCCAGGGAACACAGAAGCCAGGCAGGAGAGCAACAAATGCCCCATGGTGCCTGTCCAGTCAACTTGCCCCTCCTATTTATTTTTTAATGTTGTAAGTTGTTTGGGTGTGAGAGTTGATGAGCTTTTTGGTTGGGTGATCTGCATTTTTTTGTCTGTTTTGTTTTTTATGTGTGTGTATGTTCTGCCTTGGGTGTTTTTTGGGGAGCCTTCTGAGCATTGCCAGTTTTTCTTCTGCAAAATGGATATTCTGTGGTGTGCCAAACACAACTCCTTAGATTTCTAGATGTGTCCCCACGCTCAGAAATGTTGGGGACACCTTGGTTGGACTCAGTTCTGGACTACAAGGACTGGGGAGGCCTGGGTTCAAATCCCCAATCTGCCACCAAGCTCACTGGGTGACCTCAGGCCAGTCACTCCCTCTCTCTGTGCCTAACCTTCTTCACAGGGTTGTGGTGAGGATAATATGGGGGAAATCAAAGTATGCTGCCTCAAGGTCCTTAAAGGAAAGGTGGCATTAAAATATATACAATAAGTTAATAAATACACACACTAGTTAAGCTGTGTGCACACCATATAGTTAAAACACTTTTAAAGCACATGTCTTCCCCCAAAGAAACCTAGGAACTGAAGCCCTTTAAGGGGGTAAACTACAGTTCCCAGGATTCTTTGGGGGGAAGACATGTGCTTTAAATGGATGGTGTGAACACCACCTAAGTCTGGATGTAGTCATTTGCCCCAGAGACAATTTCATAGGATTGTACAGTGGTACCTCAGATTACATACGCTTCAGGTTACATACACTTCAGCAGGAGGAGGCCCCATTAGCTAAAGTGGTGCTTCAGGTTAAGAACAGTTTCAGGTTAAGTACGGACCTCCGGAACGAATTAAGTACTTAACCTGAGGTACCACTGTATCGAACTAAGTTCTACTCAAGTGTAGACCCATTGGAACTGATGGACTTAAGCTACTCATGTGCATTAAGCTCAATGCATCTGCTGTGAGCAGCATTGGATACCATCCAGAGATGGAAAGAAGTTAAAGTCTCGACCAAAGAAGAATGGCAGATCAAGTTGATGGATTATGCCAAAATGGCTAAAATGACTGGAAGAATCAGAAATCAGGAAGACCAAAATTTTAATAAGGAATGGGGAAAATTTATAACTTATCTTAAAGACCATTGTAAACAGTTAAAACCCAGTATCACTTGTAGTTTAATGGTGAATTTTGGATACAATGGAGAGATAAAAGATATGGATTGTTATAAAAGATGCAGGAGGAAATGATTAACAATAGGACCCACAAAGGGGAGGAAGGAGGGAAGTCCAAAAGATTTCTTGGAATCTTGTTTTTATGTTGTATGTTGAATATGTGACTGTAAAGTTTTAATCTGAAAAACCAAATAAATATTTTTTAAAAAATAATAAAATTGGATACTACCATAGCAAATATATATATTTCAAGGCCTCGTGCCGGATCTCTCAATTCACCCGCTGCCTGTTAGCAAAGAGAAATATTAAAAGCGAAACAGACACCTGAGGGATGTGCCTGGTTTCTCTCCCAGGAGCCAAAGGCTAGGAGTTCTGTGCCCTGGGCAGTGGGAAGATGGAACTGCCCTTCTTTGCTGTCCCTGGCACAGGGCGAGAGAGGGTTGTGTCAGTCACCCACCGTGCCATCCCGAGAGCTGGAGACAAAGGCTGCGGTTGTGAGCAGGCATGAGTCAAGCAACGGCTACCGTGCGCACCAGGGTGATTCATTGGGAAGACAAAGGCTGCAGGGACTGTTTGCCCTGGCTACGAAGTCATAGCAGTTGGCAGCAGAGAATTGACCTATTGTCTCCGAGAGAAGAGCGTGGATATTTTCTGTGCGCTGGAGGGGCCCGATAGTTTAATTAACCCCAAAGGCATTCTGGTTTGAACCAGCTGCCTGGATTGCCCCTGCGACAACCCCCTGCCACATTATTTGTAAATAAGCACAGACATATAGCGGGGAGCTGGGGAACTGTGGCCCTTCAGGTGTTGTTGGACTACAACTCCCATCAGCCTTGGCCATAATGGGAATCTTGAGTCTACAGCTCCCAAGATGTGTTGGGGGCAGCCGTGTGCTTTCAATGTATGGTACGGATCTGACCTAGTTCTTCTTATCCATGGATCTCCATTCACCTTGCCTTGTCGGCTGCTTGGAAATGTGTTAGTTTTCCTGATAGCTAGTTAATTGTTTCCCCCGTGTGGTGTAGTGGTTAAGAGCAGTGGACTCGTAATCTGGTGAACTAGGTTCGATTCCCTGCTCCTCCACATGCAGCTGCTGGGTGACCTTGGGCTAGTCACACTTCTCTGAAGTCTCTCAGCCTCACTCACCTCACAGAGTGTTTATTGTGGGGGAGGAAGGGAAAGGAGAATGTTAGCCGCTTTGAGACTCCCTAGGGTAGTGATAAAGTGGGATATCAAATCCAGACTCCTCCTCTTCTTCTTTCCGTTTTCTTTTGAAATGCAGTCTCCCATTTTTTGATCTCTCTCTGCTTCGTTCTTAAATTGATGTGCTTAACTGGAACTCTGGAGGTGAAAAATGCCACCCCACAGACTGCGTTGGGCACACATTGGCTGCTGCCAGTCAGAGTAAATGGTAAAAGGCTGTAACTGGTACCAGGCTAGATGGACAAATAGCCTAACGTGATATAAGGCAGCTTCCAATGAACTGAATCTGGTCACCCAAGTTCTGCCCCTTAACCTGAAAGCAGAGATGGAAGGAGCAATCAGTTTCAGTTCTCTCTTTCCCCCCCATCTTGAGTTAAAATTTTCCACATTTCTGCAGCAATTTTTTTTAAAAACCCTCTTGAAAATTCTTTAGCATTTTTAATTTTTTGGGCAAATTTCTCCTAACAAAGCACATTTTGTATGCAGTTTTGACTGGTGTGCACTTTTTTTGCAAGCAATTTCCCTAACATGCCTTTTAAAAGACTATTTTCACTAAAATGTTTGTTGTTCTGTACACATCTTATGTAATTCACTTAATATGTGCATTTTTTTGTAAACATCGTTTGGTTGGGAGAACCGCATTGCACGATTTGGGTCAGTGCAGACTTCAAAGGATGGCTGTGACTCATTGTTTTGCAACGTGTGGATTTTATAGATCTGCCTTTAAACGTGAACTGAATTAAATTCGTTCTCTCTTTCCCCCGCCCCTCAATTTCTACCTGGAAGTGCGACCAGTTAAAAAGCAGATAGGAAAGCCCGTTGCACTTGTGGAAGACCTTGTTCAGGGTTCAGCCAGTGCAGCTGATTAGCTGGATCTATTGTCATCATGAGTCCCTTGTAGATGTCATGGATGGAATGGTCCGATCCTGGGGAAGCATGGGAGGAGCTTGGGGAGTTGATGCCTGACCACCCTGGGGAGGGTCCCAGCGGGTTGCTTGGAGAGGGAGTGTTGGTTGCCACTGAACTCACTGGGTGATTGTACTTGCACCTGCACACCAATCAAAATCAGTGGATGAGTGCCTTATACCACAGTGCCCTCTTGTGTTGTGTTGGTGTGCTAACATGAACATGAAGCTCCTCATCACAGCCTCCATTGTGGACCAAACTACTTATTCCATCAGTGGGGGGACCTGTGGCTCTCCACATCTTGTGGGACTCCAACTCCCCTCAGTTCCAGCCAACAGGGACAATGAGAGCTGAGGTCCAACATCATCTTGAAGGCCACAGATTCCCACGTTAATCACACTGCTACGAAACATGCTTAAAATCTCCTATTTTGAAAGGAAAGCAGCCTGATCCTGATGGAATCTGCCCTGAGGCTATTTGCCCCCAAATATCATTGGGGTGGCACTGTGAGTTAAACTACAGAGCCTAGGACCTGCTGATCAGAAGGTCGGTGGTTCGAATCCCCGCAACGGGGTGAGCTCCTGTTGCTCGGTCCCTGCTCCTGCCAACCTAGCAGTTCAAAAGCACGTCAAAGTGCAAGTAGATAAATAGGTACCGCTCCGGTGGGAAGGTAAACGGCATTTCTGTGCACTGCTCCAGTTCACCAGAAGTGACTTAGTCGTGCTGGCCACATGACCCAGAAGCTGTACGCCGGCTCCCTCAGCCAATAAAGTGAGATGAGCGCCGCAACCCCACAGTCGGTCACGACTGGACCTAATGGTCAGGGGTCCCTTTACCTTATCATTATAAGCGGTAAATCACATCTTTGGGGAATAATAACAGTGAGTAAGCAGGAAAGTGGTGCAGGGCCTTGATCTGGAACGTGAATCCTGTGCGGTTTCTTTTCTTTCAAAATTGGCAGTGTTAAGCGCACCTTTTTAAAAAGGTGATTAATGCAATGTGTAGTTTGGCTCACTTACTTGATACAGCACAGCTACTCCTGGTACCAGAGGAGTAGCGGTCCTTGGTCATGGGTGGTCAAGGACCTGTTACTATTTCTGCAGCAGGGCCCCTGCCTCCAGCATCCTAGACCAGACATAGGCAAACTCGGCCCTCCAGATGTTTTGGGACTACAGTTCCCATCATCCCTGACCACTGGTCCTGCTAGCTAGGGATGATGGGAGTTGTAGTCCCAAAACATCTAGAGGGCCGAGCTTGCCTATGCCTGTCCTAGACCCTCCCAATCAACATGACAAGGGAACCCTTGGGCAACTTAGAGAACTCTTCTGGCCCTCTGCTCTGATTGGAGACAATCAGTGTGAAAGGACATGAGTCAGCCGCTGAAGACTGGCTCCTAGGGTCATTCGGGAGAAGGCGCACAGGAAGAACATGGAAGAGGAGTTCTGTGTGCTCCAAAGCTAAGCATTTAGGGACACTGAAAACGCAAGGTGCTTCAAAAGAAGGATGTGCGAGTTCTGTTACGTGCAGTGGAAAACACAGCTCCAAAAGACGATACTGGAGCTTTCTAAACCATTTGCCCATGTATGTGCACAGAAAATAGCTGATTGCTGAAAGACAACACATGGAGATCTGCATAGATTGTTGCAATGCATCCCTATAATTATTTTTATTTCATAATCTTAAGAAGGCTGTATAATCTTAGAAGAGGTGTGTGGCTGTGAGGGGGCATGGCTGTGAACAGCTGAATTTCCCACTGTATTACTGCCTGTTACTGTCCCAGCTTCTGCCAACCTAGCAGTTTGAAAGCAAGCCAGTGCAAGTAGATAAATAGGTACCGCTGCAGCGGGAAGGTAAACGGCCTTTCCGTGTGCTCTGGGTTCCATCATGGTGTTCCGCGGCACCAGAAATGTTTTAGTCATGCTGGCCACATGACCCAGAAAGCTGTCTTTTGACAAACACTGGCTCCCTTGACCTGAAAGCGAGATGAGCGCCGCAACCCCATAGTCATCTTTGACTGGACTTAACCATCCAGGGGTCCTTTACCTTTTTTACTGTACAGCATCACTCCAACCAACACAGATTTCAAGCCCTCCCCTCCCTACACACAGCTCCAGGGCTCAAGACTGACTCCAAATGTATTGCTAGTCAATATTTTTTATTAGTCAGCAATCCATGCCCAGCTTTTCTGGGATGTCTAAGTGGTTGTCTGCATCCCAGTTAGACCATGGTGGTTCCGGGTTTCCTCCGGCAGGACTGGATGATGCTGAGGAACATCAGGAAAACAAGGAACATGGAGAGCCCAACAATCAGCGCCTCGATGATGGAGTAGGTGTGGCCGTGCTCCCCAGAGACTGGCACGACCCCGGAAGAGGCGACGATGAACTTGCCCACCAGGTGCCCGTTGACGTAACACTGGTAATAAGCCCCATGCGATTCGTTCTGGAAAGAGAGGCGTAGGATCCCACCGCCGGTGGCCTTGTCCAGGCTCTGGGAGCTATTCTTCTGGAGAAGTTCAAGGCGGGTCAGCATGGTGGGGCCCGCTTGCCAGTACACAGGACTGAAGAAAAGAAGGGGGGGAGAAATTGGGTTGGCATTGGATAGGGGGGTGCAGGCAGGTGCCTGTCCCAACATTTTGCAGACAGAAATGCAGGCTGTTACTGTCCAGTTAGCACCCTAGCCAATTAACTACAGATGCCTGAGGTGATTAATTCATTGCCTTAGTCAAGGATGCTTTTTTAAAAAAGTAGACTGTGTTGAACTAAATTACAGCTCTCATTCATGATATACATATACAGTGGTACCTCAGGTTACAGACGCTTCAGTTTGCAGATGCTTCAGGTTACAGACTCCACTAACCCAGAAAGAGTACCTCGGGTTAAGAACTTTGCTTCAGGATGAGAACAGAAATCGCGCGGCAGCGGCAGGCCCCATTAGCTAAAGTGGTTCCTCAGGTTAAGAACAGTTTCAGCTTAAGAACGGACCTCCAGAACAAATTAAGTTCTTAACCCAAGGTACCACTGTAAAGCACTCTTCTAACACTTTAACAGTCATGGGAAGAAAGGATCATGGGAACTATAGTTTGCTAAGGGTGTTGGGCATTTATGAGAGGGAATTTCCTAACAACGTTCAACAGCTTTAACAAACTACTGTTCCCAGAATTCTTCCCAGAGGGAAGCCACAGCCTTTAAAGTGGTAAAAGAGTGCTTTTAAATGAATTGGTGAACCTCCTTTAGTCATCTCCTTTATTTTCAGTGGGTCTACCCTGAGTAGGACCAACATTAAATACAATCCAGTAATTCCAAGCATAACTTTGTTTCTGACAGGGATTGGGCAACTTCACACACCCCCAACACAACATGGC
The DNA here is from genome assembly GCF_964106915.1 of Podarcis gaigeae. Classification (NCBI taxonomy): domain Eukaryota; kingdom Metazoa; phylum Chordata; class Lepidosauria; order Squamata; family Lacertidae; genus Podarcis; species Podarcis gaigeae. The sequence continues at coordinate 72,912,887 of NC_139684.1, forward strand.
CCCAAACTGGGAAACCCTATTCGAGGTCTGCCCTCCCGTGTGAGATCGTAAACCTGGAAAAAGTACTTTGGGGGGCAAAGTACACAAAAGCACATGTTCTGGGGCACCATGCGAAATCACAGACCCCCAAAAAATGATTGGGGGGGGGCAAGGACTTGGCCCGAAATCGCACGAGAGCATGACACCCAACATGGCCATCATACACTTGCAGGAAAAAACAAGTATCTGAAGAAGTGTGTATAAAGTGTGGTCTTTAAGGTGCTACTGGAGTTATTTAAAAAAAATTTTTTTGAAAGATTTTTTTTAAAGACTATCTTAAGACAAAAAGATTTGATTCTCTTAAGGGAGTTCTTTTTGGATCATTATATATATATATATAATATCTTTCATCTTGTTATTTATTATGACTACAACAGACCAACACGGCTACCTACCTGAATCAGGAAAAAACAAGGTGTTTGGTTTGTCCGGGGCAGTTGACAGGTATGAACCTTTGGTCTTCCAGATTTTGTGGCTTATAATTCCCCGCCCCCATGCTCGCTAGGGTTGATGGGACCTGGAGTCCCCAGCTCTACCTTACATATAATATTAAGAAAAACCACGCAGACCATATTCTACCCAAATGCTCAGCAAGAATCGAGACAGCTGCTGCCTCCCAAGTTTCTGGTCTTGTGCAAAGGCATAGGAATGATTGGCAGATGAAGGTAGCAGCAATATTTTGGACTTAGCTATACAGCTGCAAATATAACATTCTAAGTGCGCTCCAAGTGCATCATACAAATGTGACACTAGATGGCGATGGTGGGCTAATGGCAAATTCAATATATATTTTAACACTTTTTTTTTTTTTTAAAAAGCATTTTCACAGCTTTTTAAAATATATGTCTAGATTCAGCCCTTGTTTCATTGCCTTGCTTTACATTGGCTGACAGGTCGTCTACTTACTTATAATTATTACAAATGTCTATACTGCCTATCATAAAGAATGCCAAAGCGGTATGCAGCATAATATCACAAAATGCCATAACACACAAATCAAACATCAGAATAAGTTAATTCAGATTATCTATACGGCAGTTATGTGGTTGGGCTGCATTTCAGGGAATGCCTGAGTAAACAAAAGAAGAAGTTTAAGCAAGTGCTGAAAACTTTGTACTTTTGACACATGACCTTTTGTTCTAGAAGCCATGGAGGCTTGCTAAATTGTCCACATGCTATCTAAATAAACTGCATTTTTTATTTTTTGCCCCTGAAAAGCACTTCTTGAGAAACTGGTTTCATGCATCAAATAGACGCTCGTTGCGGACAGATTCTCCATTGCCCCAGTGTGTGTCTGTTTGAAAACAGGTAAAAACAAATGTGCTTGTGTGTGTATCCATCGCACCTGTCCAATAACACTGTGGGTATATGCAAAGACTGCAACCACCACTTCCTTCTTCCTTCGCCTGGGAGAACGCGCAGGTAGGAAAAGGTGTGGATTACCTCATCAAGGAGAGCCCACCAAGTGACCACATTCCCTATTGCATACAGCAGGAGCTAAAATCTATCTAGATCAAAAGCAGCATCTTCTTGAGGATGAGCACAAACAATTTCAGGTTGAGAAAAGACATTGCTGTGCTACAAATGTCCTACACAAGAATGGCAGGGCAGAACTGGCTTTTTTCAAATATTCGTCAGGATGCAATATAAACAGCAGTCAGATCGTTATCAGGGCCAGATCCAGTGATCATTAGATTCCCATCTTGCCAAACATAGCAGACTGTTGTTAAACTTTCGCTTTAGCCTTGTCTCAAATGTCTTTATTCCTACATAACCTCTTGCTTTTCCTGTGAACTGCTTCCTGCTTCACTAAAGAGTAGGATTCAGTATGCTGCTACTGATACTTTTCTAGTCCCCTCCCACCCCCCAGCTATTAATCGGCATTTTGGTCTGGCATCCGGAGGTGAAAGTCGAGTCACCTGTCAATCATTAACTGGCTTTTTTCTTTTATTTGAGAGAGAGAACATACACAGATGAAACTTAAGTGCTATGAGAACACTTATATGGGACAGCCTCTCCCCTTCATTCACACAGACATTTCCTCGTGCTGAAGATTGTGGTGTGTGAGCAGCTAATGGCTAGGATGGCGAAAGAATTGGAACAAACCATATATGGCTGCATACAAACCAAGCATAGCTTCTTCCAAAGAATCCTGGGAATGGTAGTTTGTTATGGAAGCTGGGAATTGTAGCTGTGTCAAGGAAAAACTACACTTCCCAGGATTCTTTGGGCAGAAACAATATGCTTTAAATGTACAACATGTATGCCCCCGACTTTTAATTCTATGCAGGCTTACTTGGGGCAGAAAGCTGTGTACATACTCACAGCTGAGTCGGTAGAGCATGAGACCCCTAATCTCAGGGTTGTAGGTTTGAGCCCCACATTGGGCGAAAGATTCCTGCATTGCAGGGGGCTGGGCAAGATGATCCTCATGGCCCCTTCCAACTCTATGATTCACCCTGCACCCAGGGTGCTCCCCCTGCTTGCTGGGGGAGCACTGTGCACACAATCCTGGCCACAATCCATATTTACTCTGTAGTTTCTTAAGAAAGGCTGCATTTTGATGTGTCCTCCACCCCTCAAACCAGTTTTGATCTGGATTGGGAAACATGGACCTAGCTGCGTAATGTTTACACAGCCTACATGGGATCGAATTCAGAGGAACCTACTTCTGAGTAAACACATGTGGGCCTGTGCTACGAGACCCGGTGTACATTTGACTATTTTATTGGGGTGAAAAGGGGGCAGATTAGAAGAGCAAAGGTTCCTCTGTGCCCTCCTGGCTAGCGTGTGGGTTGGGTTGCTGGAAAAAGTGGATAGCGAAGCCTTGCATAGATGGCGTCTTAGGTTCATGGCATGGACAAGAAAGAGGTCAGGTGGAATGCTAAAATAGTCTGACAAATCAAATATTTCAGTCAGGAAAAAAGGAGGGTGGATTTCCCCTTTCCCATCTAAGGAAGGTGCAATCTGTGTGTGTGTGTATAAGTGTGAGAGAGGGAGAGAGATAGAGATGGATAGGGAGAGGGAGGGGGAGAGAAAGAGATCGGCTGTAAGGTCTGGAGACATTTTGGGATGTGTTATGTACTGAGTTGAATAGGATCCAAAATGCAGCAGCCTGATTGGTCCTAGAACAATAGGATTCAGAATGCAGCAGTCTGATTGGTCCGCAGGAGCCACTCAATCCAGCTCCAGATGGAAGTGAATCCACAACCTGATTGGCCTACAGGAGAATCCCAGAATTAGCCAATCACGTGGGGCCCGTTGTGTAAATAATGTATATAAAGCAGATACTTTGGGGAAAACATTTATTCCTCCTCACCACTATGAGCTGAATAAAGAGCATGAAATCCACGCTCGACTCCGAGTATATTTCAGGATGCTGGCTGCTTTTCTAGAGATCTGGCATGGGGCACATTACCTGCATATTGCTGGAAGAGGAATGCTTCTGAATAGCCATTGATGGCAACAACACCAAGGCAACAATAAGATGCTTTCGGTTCCTTGCAGTCAGCAGCCACCCGCCTGTGTGGCAAACTGAAACCACCACCTCAGGCGGTGGAATCCAAGGAGGGGGGTGTGTGTGCTCCCATTGATGCCCTTCCCCAACAGAGAAGTGAGAAGCGGCTGTGGCTTCTGGCGAGCTCTCTCAGGGCTTTCACTGGGTCTAGCCAAAAGCCACTTCTGCTTCTCCTCGCGTCTCCGCAGCCATCACGGGAACTCCACCCACTGTCACAAGAGAAGTGGCTTCAGTGGCAGCTTCTGGGGTTCCAACCGCCTGTGAGATCTCACAACAAGTGTGGCTGCAGCAGCGGCACCTTCCTGTTTTGCCTCAGGTGGCAAAATGGGATGTGCTGCGCCAGAAGGCAGTTGTTCCCTGGAGCACTGAGCTCCACCTGTTCACTACACTTCTATCCTACCCACCCTTTGAAGAGCTCGTGGTGGGATGCCAAGGGCTTCCCTCAATTTTATCATCACAAAAACCCTGCAAGGCAAGTGTGGGGCTAGAGATACGACGTATCAAGGAGACACAGCATATCAAACTGCCTTACAGACCATCGGTCCATTTGCATTTGGTATAGTCTTAGTGCAGGGGTCAGCAAACTTTTTCAGGAGGGGGCCGGTCCACTGTCCCTCAGACTTTGTGGGGGGCCGAACCCACCCTCTCCCAAAAGCACCCCCCAAAGGACCCCCATCCCCCCCACCGCTGCCACTCATGACCCAGCCACTCATGCCGCAGCCACCGCCTCGTCTTCTACAGCATTGTCATTGTCCTCTGCCTTAGCCAGGGGTCTTTGGGGCACAGAGCCCATGCCACTGGCCTGGGTGGCAGAGGCAGCCTCCCCATCACTGCTGCTTCCTCCCGCTTGGCTCTTGGCCATACGCAGCCACCTCAGCGGGAAGGAAGGGGCGTCGCCCAGAGGTGTCCGTGGCTTCGGATTGGCTGCAGGAGCTTCTTGCAGCCAATCCAAAGCCGTGCCAGCGTCGCGGAAGTCAGACCCCGCATGGCGCGGCCTCCACGCCACACTGGTTTAGCATGGGGACTGACTGAGCAGGCGGCAGGGTCTGCAAGGTTCGCGGGCCAGATTAATGAGCCCAGTAGGCCACATCCAGCCCCCGGACCTTAGTTTGCCGACCCCTGTCTTAGTGTCTGACTGGCAGTGGCTCTCTCTCCAAGGTTTTAGAGAGAGAAAGATGCTGCTGCCTTCTACCTGCTCCTTTTAACTAGGGTTGCCAGGGATTGAGCCAGGGCCCGGGGCTCTACCACAGAGCGAGCTTGAGGTCCGTACCTGTAGATGGAAGAGGTTGGGCAGCGCAGGTGGGCGACGGTCTTGAGCTGGGGGTGGTAGGTGGTGAAGACGAGGAGCGGAACGGCGCTGGCCTGATCTTGGGATAGCAGGTAAGACGCATCGCAGGGCACCTGGCAGCTTTCCACTCGCAGCTCCGGGCCCCTTCGCGGCAACGCTGGGTGCTTCCTCCTGACCATCCCACAGGGCAGTGGCTCTTCTTCGTGCTGGTCCTCCCGGGTCACCTGGGCATAACAGAAACCCACTCGCTTCCTTTCTCCGGGGTTGCCGCAGCGGTCGCAAGACTGCCAAGGGCTCCAGGAGGTGAACAGCTTGGCCTGCGCTCCGTCTTCTAGCTCGGCGGTGGAATTGCCCAGGGTCGTCTCCCCAAGGCCCGCGTGCGAGACGTGGATGCTCCCGGCATCCTGGAAATCCACGTCGTAGTAGGCGATCGTGGCATCGCCTGCCCGGCAGGTGTACAAGCCTGAGTCCTCCATGCTGGGGTTTGGGATATACAGGTTGCCAGCAACTAGCTGGGATTTGAAGCGCAATCTCCTCAACTTGGCATGGCTGAGCAAGGGCCAGATGGGGCCCCCTGAGCGCAGAAAGGTGACGGGCTGCTCCTTCGCCCAGGCTGGGTCCAGGTATTGCCAACTGACGAAAATCTTGAAGTAGACATGGGGGCAGCGTAGGATCACTGGGTTGTCAGAGATGAAGGCTACTGTGCAAGGCTGGCCTGGGACACATGGCGGCCCAAGGGAGTGGCCCTCGTACAGGCTACCATCAGTGAAGGCCAAGGCCAAACCCAGGAGCAGAGCCACAGTAGATGCCCAAGAGGACATGACCAGCTGGGCACTGTCGCACTAAGGGCAACTGGAAAGGAAGGTTCTAGCTGACCTCACTGTGACATCGTAACTGAGGTGGGCAAGAGGATGATGATGTCATAATGGAGTGTGGGGCTTAGCCAGAGTGATTCTAACTGCTGATGTTCAGCATGACTTTGGTTGTCTGGAGACCCAGACATGCCTCTCTCCACAACTGCTGCCAGGGGGAGACGAGTCATTACTCATTCTTATTTTTGTTTTATTCCTGATCTGATCTGGGAGCCTTTATCAGCTGAAAAGCTGGGCATTTTTATTTTTTACACGAATAAAATTATTAGACATTTCTTTCTCCAATGAGTTTAGTATAAAACGCATGGTTCATCCCTTCCCACGGCCCATTTTATTTTTTGTTATAGATAATAAATATTCTTAACAGCAACCTACTAAAAGGGGGGAAAGATGCAGCCATTGCCTTTATAAATGTATGTAACAACAGAAAATGGTAATGAGGGCAGTATAAGTAAGTGCAGAATTATGGTTTATAAAGGTGCTAAGACTTCTTTCCCTTACTGTATATAAATATATTTTTAATTTTTTTTAAAAAAATTCTTATTTTAGAAATATTTTAACGAAAAGACCTAAAATAAAAATAGAAACAAGAAAGGGGGAAGAACATTAGAAAAAAAGACAATATTGTTATGCACCACCTCAATCTTCGAATGCTGAGAGATTCTGGGAGTTCCCATGCTTACTAGGTTTGGTTTTCTTGGAATGAAGGTCAGAGGAGACTGCGGTGTCTTTGGGATATATTTACACTTACCTACACATATGAGCATAGGATGGAGGGGCTCACAGCACTAACATCCTGACAGGACTCGCTTCCTTTTTAAGTTTTGAGGGGAGCCCCCAAGTTCAGCTCAAAGCAACGCAGAGAGCAAGAGACGTCTTTCTGACTCCAGCTTCCAGCTCCTTCACAAACCAACTGCAGCTATTGTTCTCCTACATACTGGTCAGGTGAAGGGGGTGGGGGGAAAGGCCCACCCTGGTGTTCTTAGATGCAGAGCGACCTCTTTGGATATGCTAAATTGTGGTACTTAACTAGCCATGCAAACAAAGGAACTGGTTTGGCAAGCTTCCTTTTATACATTCTGCTCTCAGAGACAGAGGATCAAAAGTTTGGAAAGGTTTTCATCCAAACTGACCCCCCCCAACTCATAACAATATAAAGTGATAGAATACAGAAGTGGGAGAGAAGCAAAAAGGGACATGGAAGCAAAGGATGCTGTTTTAATTCTGTACTCACATTACCAACAATCTGCTATGAGATTTTGATTCCACTTAAGGGAGTTGGGTCTTAGTGGAGGGGCCAATGTGTTTGCCACTTAAATTGGGGAAGGAGGGGAAGAAATGTCGGGGGGGGGGGGAGAGAGTGGCTGTAGCCAAAGGGCCAGTAAAATATGGGCCTTAAAACTGCATGATCTACATGCACATCATAAAATGGTAGAGAACTTCCTTATAACAGGATGTTGTATTTGTTTACACTAGTCTTCACCAACATGGTGCGCTCTCTCACTTGCATTGTTCAGGACTACAACTCCCATCAGCTGGCTGTGGCTGATGGGAGTTGTAGTCCAAAACATGAGGGCAGGGCTCAGGTTGGTGGCTGCCCTGCACTCTGACTGGCAGCAGCTCTCAGGGTGTTAGGCAGGGGCTCTACGTACCCTGATCCTCCTAGGTACGGCCTCATGTTTCTATTCACCAGTACTTTTTAAACACACACACACACAGACAAAAGACCGGTTGACACGAAAGATCTCTAACCATAAAAGGTCTCTCTTGCGAACAGAAAACATACACCGCTCATTCAGCAAACAGTGATGAAAAAGAAAATAAATAATGACTAATTCTTCTTTTTACTAAAGGAAACAAAGAGTGTTTTAAACAAAGTATGATGTGGTACAACAGGAATGCAACTGTAAGTTCAAAGTCTTTTTTTAAAAAAAGCTCTTCTTAATCTTCTGGAATAATAATCAAATCTCAATTTGGGTTTCCGACCCAGGGATGGGCTGCCTGTGTTGGGTGTTGGGGTTGGCTCATCTGCAATGATGGGAGCTGGAGCTCAACAACAGCTTCCCCATTCTGGCTATGTATATTTACTCAGATATACAGTGGTACCTAGGGTTAAGTACTTAATTCGTTCCGGAGGTCCGTTCTTAACCTGAAACTGTTCTTAACCTGAAGTACCACTTTAGCTAATGGGGCCTCCTGCTGCCGCCGCTCTGCCGGAGCACGATTTCTGTTCTCATCCTGAAGCAAAGTTCTTAACCTGAAGCACTATTTCTGGGTTAGTGGAGTCTGTAACCTGAAGCGTATGTAACCTGAAGCATATGTAACCTGAGGTACCACTGTAAGTAGCACTGAATTCAGTGGGCTTTGCACCCAGAGTTCCCTGTAAGAGGGGTTGATGGTTAAACCACTCTGCTTATAGCAGTTTCCCAAACTGCAGATCAGTGCCAACATGAAACTCTGCAATCACAAGATTGTAGGAATGACCCCTGTGCCATTTGCTATATGTATGGGAAAACATCTGCCTCTGACTTTTATCTTTCGGCTTATGTTTTCCTTCCCTTTCCTTTCTCCTTTTATCCCGAGTGGCAGAATTTTAAAACAACAAGAACAGAAGTTATTTCTGGCAAGTAGCAAGCAAAGCCTTTCTTCTTCTTCTTCTTCTTCTTCTTCTTCTTCTTCTTCTTCTTCTTCTTCTTCTTTGCTTGCTTATGTTGGAAAGGGCCACATATATTGATGGTGCTGTAAAAAAAATAAATCAAAATACTCTTTTTGTTTATTCACTTTTAGCATTTCTCCCCCACCTTTCAGACAACTTATTTATCACAAGTTGCACCAGCTAGATTCTGACGGGGAAACAATTCAGTATATAGGAAGATTGTGATTAAAAGATTGTGCCATCATACAACAGCAGAAGCGAAAAGATACATAGGTCTCCTGCCCCAAAGAATTTACAATCAAAACTTCAACAGAATCAGAGAATTGTTGTGTTAGAAGGGACCACAAGGTTCATCTAGGAAAACCCTCTGCAATGCAGGAATCTCAACTAATACACACCTGAGAGATGGTCACCCAGCCTCTGCTTAAATACTTCCAGGGGAGTCCACAACCTCCCAAGGGAGTCTGTTCCACTGTTGAATAGCTCTTACTGTCAGAAAATCATTCCTGATGTTTAGTCAGAACCACCTTTCTTGTAATTTGAATCTGTAGGTTTGGGCCCTAGCCTCCAGAGCAGGAGAAAACAAACTTGCTCCATCTTCCACGTGACAGCCCCCAAGATATATGAAGATAGCTATCATATCTCCTCTCAGTCTCCTCTTTTCCAGGCTAAACATACCCCTCTCCTTCAAGTACTCTTCATAAGGCTTGCTTTCCAGACCCCTGGTCATCTTGGTTGCCTTCCTCTGCACATGTTCCAGCTTGTCAATATCTTTCTTAAATTGTGGCACCCAGAGGGAGGATTCTGAACATTTTTTCAACTTTTCAAAAGCAAAAAACAACACCCCCCCCACATTTTTATCCTTCCCTTTCTCCAAGAGCCTCATACATGGCTCTTCCCTTACACATTGTAACTTCACAAAAACACTGCAAGGTAGGCCAGGCTGAAAGATGGCAATTTACCAAAGTAAGCTTCATGGATGAGTGGGGATTTAAACCCTAGTCTTCCTTGCCCTTGTCTGATACTCTAACCACTTTCCCATGCTGCCACACATTAACATACACTAGTCCTATTTTCTAAACAGCTCAAAACTGGGAATGTTGGAAAGAAAAGGGTGTTGACAGTAAGATGCCAAATCATTAATATTTTAAAAATTCACTGGGGGTGTAAAAAACCCAATCCAGCTCTGGAGGGCTTGCCTCATAGCCCCAGCGTAGTTCCTGAACTCAGGACCAGCTTAAGGTTTCATGGAGACCTGAATATGGTAGCCACTGTAATTGACTGCACAAATCTAACAAACACATTTGCTGTTCTAACTACTTCTTACAACTGAGCCTACCCACTGCTAGCAGTGGGTTCCTTCCAGAAGGTAGTCTACTCCTGCCTTAAAAGCAGGCAAAGCTGAGAGATAATGAATTGCTGAAAGGCACCTAGTGGGCTTTGTGCCTAACTGGGCATTTTTATTTATTTATCTACATATTTACAGCCCACGCGTAAATAAAAATACATCAAGGTGGTATACAGCACATAAGAATAAAATCGTCAAAAAGCATCCATAAAAATATCGTTGAATACTGACTTGAACTCTGTTCTCCGACGTCCTGGTCCAGCAATTTAACCACTAGGTGAAAGGTACAAAAGGTAAAGGACCCCTGGACGGTTAAGTCCAGTCAAAGACGACTATGGGGTTGTGGCGCTCATCTTGCTTTCAGGCTGAAGGAGCCGGCGTTTGTCCACAGACAGCTTTCTGGGTCATGTGGCTAGCATGATTAAACTGCTTCTGGCAGAACGGGACACCGTAACAGAAACCACTATACCACACTCGCAGGAAAAGGAAATTATCTCTCAATTTAACTCATAGGGTTATTTATTATGAGGATAAAACTGTATGGGAGGAGAAGCCCATACACTGGCCTTGAGTTCTCCTTGGAAGAGAGGTGGGATATAAATATTTAAAAATGGCAATAATAGTAGGCATTAACAGGCTGGTGAAATATCTCTCACAAACCTAGCGCACAGAGATTGTATCAAGCAGTCCTTCAGCTCTTGCTCAGTAAAAGGCACCCACAACTTATGCACATTTAACTTGTGTGCATTCAGATGAGCTTCAGATGCTTGACCAAAAATTAAGTAATTAATTAATGAAAGAGGGCAGAAATCTAGGGGGTGGGATTATTTGGCCATTGCACCCTATGTCTTTTGACAATACGGTACACAATTTTGGCTTTGTGCACTTATCCCCGCAATATAAGCCCGTGTAAGTTGAGTCTCATCTGTACCTGTAAAGTATGTTCTTTCCCTCAAAGAACTCTGGGCACTGTAGTTTGTTAAGGGTTGCTGGGAACTGTACTTCTGCGATAGGGGGAACTACAGCGCCCAGGATTCTTTGAGGGAATAACGCGCTTCAAATGTGCTTTACAGGTACAGTAAAGTGGCTGAAACCCGCTCCCTACCCTCTTGGACCAACCCGTCCTCCACCAATCACTTTCCCTGCGCTTTTGAAATCTGCCCTCTGTATCCCTCCGCCTGCCAAGGCAGCACCTGGGCAAGTTCACTTCCATATAAAGGGGGGGGAGGCGGAGGCCGCAAAGTTTAATAGCTAGACCCTTCCTCTCCCACCCCTTTTCCTTTAAGTTGGCCGGCCCGTCCTTAATACGGCCTCGGAGGGGGGGGGGCTGAACCACCTACTAAAAGGGTTGGGGGCGTCGAGTCGGGAAGGTACAGGTGAGCTTTACTTTTTGCCTTCTGTACCAATGACCTCGATGTAAAAGAGGCTCCCAAAGGCGGCAAACGGACGGGCTTCCAAACCACACCGAAAGCCTTTCCGTGGCCGGAAAGCGCCTCAGCAGGTTCGCGTCTCTCCTCCACGCCACCCCCCTTTCTCCTCCTTTATGGGAGTTGGTAGTTTCCGTCGTTTGGGCGAGGCACCCACAGCGAGCGTTGCACCTGAGGCGCGCGGAGAGAGCGAGAGTCCTGCGAGGGGCTTGGCAGTCGGACGTAACTCGGGGAGCTTTGCGCGGGGCGCGGCTGTTTCTGAAGGATTCGGCTGAAGAGTCCGCGGAGGGAAGAAGGGGCCGAAGTAGTGAAGGATCCGACGGAGTTCTCGCTTCCCGCTCCTTTGCCTGCGGACCACCTCCCCTCCCCGCGTCTCTCCAGCCAGCGGGGTGGGAAATGGAGACTCGGCCGGCCATGCTGCCCTTGCTGTGGCTCTTGGGGAGCGCTTGGATCTTAGGTAAAAATAACTTTTAAAAGTTTTTTTAAAAAACAGCGTGAGCGGCGAGACACCCTTCTGCCTTGCCCCTCCACCCTCCTCTGGGGGAAACTCGTCCGGGGTCTTCTGTTTTTTTGGCGGTGGGGGGGGGGAGAGAACTCGAGAGCTGATTGCGCGAAGGGCTCGCGCTCCTTTCTCCTTCGCGCTGACCTTTTTTTTTTTGTTTTGTTTGGAGAGCTCAAAGGGGGTTTCTGTCTTCCAAAGGGTATGGGGATATTTCGCAACTTGGGAAACCCACCTGTTCCAAGGTGTGGGCTTCCTGGTGAGGAAAGGGTATATGGCTGCTGTTTTCTCTGCGCCCACCCGCCTTTCACAAAAAAGAAAATAGGGTTTCCGACAGGCAGAAATCAACAGAGTGAAGCCTTTTTCTTATTATGGAAGTGATGAGGGAAATCAGCACCTGTTAGGTTTCTAGCTGTTTCGTAGTTGTCGAAAGATAAGGAAGTTGGCAACTGAGATGATTTATCTATTGTATTTGGCTCCCATCTTTTTTTCCAAAGGGTTGCAGGTGGTGTACAGAGTTTTCTCTCTTTCTCTCCCTTCCCCACATTTAATTGCCACAACAACCCTGTGAGGTACGTTAGGCTTAGGGGTGGGGACCAGCCCAGGGTCTCCCAGTGATTTGAAACTTGGTTCTGTAGGGAGGCCAAGAAGCTTCAGTTTTCCCTAATCTGCTCCCTGTACCTCTGGGATACATGCCTTTTCTCTTCAGTTCCTGGGCCAACCTTCTTGATTGAAAAACAAACTTGTCTTGTTGGCTCCCTTCCCGCAAGGCAACAACCTTTCTCAACTTGAGGGATTGTCTGTGTCTTTCTTTGCATATAGGTTTGTCTGGTTACAGCCCAGTGATCTGCCTTGTTAACTTTGTCTCCCTCAGTTTGTTGGGAGAGAAGGCTCATTGGGAGATTTAAAGGGGCCAAAATAAGACCTCGTAACCCCATCTATGTGTTGTAGAAAGTGCCTGTGTTTTCAAGGATATAAGGAAAGGTAGTAATGTCCCGCATCAGGGAATGAAAGCCTCGTTAGAATTTCAACAGTGTTTAATAGTTGGTGGAACTAAGAAATCCTTGCTTGCTGAGGAAAGTACCTTAACAAGTTTCCAGCCCCATGGGAGATAAAAAACATTTGCTCCAGGGGAAAAGATTGGGATCAACCCATTGGTGGCTTAAATTTAGGCACGCTGTTATGCCCCTTCCCCCACTATTGGCTGGGATTAGGTCTACTACATGACAGGGTGTGTGCTTTGCATTTAATGGCCTTCCTCCAAAGTAAACACCCAGGAAAGGACTGATAATTGTTTTCGCTCAAACCTTAACCCTTTTCTGTAATCCTAGTTTCATGACCTAGAGAGAGGGATGGTTCTTCTGCAGCAGGTGATGTCACTTTTGTGGTGGGTGTCTTGCTTAGAAGTCTGGAGTCTACTCAGACCCAGCTTGTGGGAAATGTGGTCATCTCCGTTCCTCTCTTTTTCTCGGGTGATGTCTCATCTTGGCTGCTGTGGCAGCCATGACACGCCTGCCGAAACTGATCTCTGTACCAACCCACCCCCCTTCAGGCGAAACCACGGGAGCAAATAAAAGGAAGAAAGTTGATGCAAGCAGTGGACAGGGGTTTGTTTTTTTCGGTGAAAAGGATATTTGGATTGAAAATACTAG